>NC_056626.2:23903415-24203693 GCF_002870075.4 Lactuca sativa
ATAATATTCGCTTATTCTAGTTTTTCAAATGCTCAAAGCATTATGAGGAAAAGGACTAGATTTTTGTGTGACTAAAGTTGTTAAACAGTTGTTAAGAACTCTTTATGGTTATGCCAAAAGACTGGTTGATTGTGGATAGTTAAAAGTATGATATTAATTTGGATAGACCATCGTGACATGATTTTGGAATAAGATGATTCTTGATCAGAATTGATGGTCATATGGGAATATAGAAATATTTCATAATGGGAGACGATTGAAAAGTCTACATGTGAGTTGGAAACTTTAATGTAAGAAAAGTATTCAAGGAGTATACCTTGAATTAGAACTTTCATTACCATGGAATTATTTGTATTAACAAAGTTCCAATAGGATATTCTGTAATATCAAAGACTCAGTCTTTGAGACTTTGGAAACTTGATATCATAGTCGATTAATGTATGTTATGTTGGAATTCCATCACATATTGGATAGTGATAAGAATTTGGATTTGTGAAATGAGCATCATTGGAATAATGTCCAGTTAATCTGTTCATAATGGAAGGACCATAGAGAGGCATAGTATGCATGTTCATAACATGGCATGACTGATGTTTAATTCATGCGGTTAGTTGATTACTCAAAACATTATAAAATGAATAAAGTCGTAATTATTATGCCGATTAAATAATGTAGATTATTTATATTCATTAGTTTGGAGACCATAGTTAATTAGTTTATTATTCTATTTCACTTTTCATGTTTTACTTCCTGAATGATTTGATTGTTTGAAATTCCACAGTCGCTCATACTTTTGGAAGTAAGTAGTGAATTAAGACTGTCATGAATTGAATTGTATATTGTCTATGGGGATTAGACATTGAAATAAGATTGCTACAATGTTCATTAGTACTTAGAAAAATAGGGATTATAAGTATTGGATAAAACCACAATCAGATAATTACTTCATGGATTCTATCTTGAGTAGTTATTAGACGATAATATCTTTTATTTTTAAAACGAAGATATATGAGTTGTAATTTACAAGTCGGTTGTGCATTGGTATTGCTAAAACGCGTTAGTAACGTAATGTCATAAAACGTAGTGTCATGCGTTGGTATTCGTTTATTTTGACCCAACAAGAAAAGCGATATGTTTGGACCCCTCGATGATTTCTTGTTGACATCTGAAGTGCTTGGCCAAGCCCAAACTAAATTGATGTGTTCAATTTGTAGTCTGAATTCAGTCGTCATAAATACGGGAAAATCGAGAAACAGAATCTTGGACTATGAGATTGATTCCAATCCATGTCCCATGTCTATACGATATCTTGTAAAATGAAGGAATATTAATTTGATCACTTATCTTAGGGCCAATGTATGATTGGATAAGAGTACATCAATGGTTTTGGAAAGCACTCTTTGTTGTTTGGTTATAATTCCAATTGTAGTTATAGACTTATCCAAGTGGGAGACAGTTGGATTAAGGTGTCTAAGATCATAACTAAATTGGTACAAAATTGTAAATAGAAGCAATGTCCTTTTTAGATTGCCCTCATAACCAAAATTAGCTAGAAATGATATTAGGAGAGAGAAATAACTTGTTAATATATGTGATTAATATATTAATTGGAAATAGATAAATGATATGTTAATTTGTTGTGTGATTAATAAATTAACATGAGATCAATAGTTAAATAATTGATTTGTAATTTATATGGTTAATAAAATAATAAGAAATCAATTAGAATATCAAAATTAATCTGGACTTAATTTGAGATTAATTGCAATTAATTAAAGGTGAACGAGGTGAATTGTAATTGTTCAATAGTTGAACAAAATAAAGCAGTTCTAGGACCATCCAAGGGTGGACGGTTTTGGAGGCTCTTCTAGGGTTTCTGAAAGCCTCCTGGATGCATATAAGGAAAAGATTTGAATTAGGATTAAATCTATTATTTAATTAATTCAAATATGGCTTTGCCTGCAGGTTACCTAAACTATAAATAGAAGCTCTCAGCTCATTATTTTCGTTCATGACATTCCAAAGAAGAATAGGAATGAAATTTTTACTTCTTTCCTCTTCATTTTAGGGTTTCTACGGTTATGGGTACAAACCATTAGAGGCACTAAAATTTTGGTTCTTGCTTTCCAAGGTTTTCAAAAAGGATATTGGTGTGATTATTTTCTATAATAATCAAGAGATATGTAAACCCCAACTCTATGTAAATTTCTATTATTATAGAGTTCCCTTAGGGTTCTTGATGTTCATAATTTGTTGCTATCAATAGAGAAAACATAGATCCGATTAGGTTGCATGTGAACTTAAGAGTTAAGTAATTTTCTGGCTCACGCATAGTTTTATAACCTAAAAAACTCATCAATAGTATGAATCATTTTTTGTTATGGAATAATAGCCTATTTCAAACTTCTCCAAAGCTTCTCTTGAGATGCTCCAAATCCTTCCTTGCTACCACCTATGACATTCACATATATTAAACCCCTTATACATGTATAAATCTATTAAGATATCACTAAGGATTTTATATAAAAACTCATATTTTAGGTAAAATACCAACTTGGCCATTTTTTCCAGAGCGTTGTCAAGCTACTTTAATTGAGCTTCTTAATACCTCTATCAACTAGATCAATACACATAAACATCATATGGATATTTTCCTAGTTCTAGTGTTTCAAACCCTATAATCAAAACATGGAATTTAACCATAATAATGAAAGGTCTAGTATGCTCAAGAATCATATTAAAGTGATATTGCTAATTAACATATAATACTAATAGGTCACACTAACAACAACTTGATATAATTTATTATTTATTAGAAATTGATTTTAATAAATATTCAATAAAACTCTTATAATTAAATTGGAAATTATTTATTTCCCTGAAATAATAATTTTCATTAGCAAGTAACATAATATATCATATGGTATGATTTATAAGTTATGTACATTATTTTGGACTAGAAAGACTTTTGTCTTTTAGCCAAAAAGCAAACTTTATAACTTATAAAAGGCTTGTGGGTTTTATAAAAGTTTGACTTTATATATATATATATATATATATATATATATATATATATATATATATATATATATATATATATATATATATATATATATATAAAATCCAAAACATGCTTTTAGGAAGCATGTTATGCGCTTTTGATTATTTTAAAGAAAAGTATGGCATGTCTTAAAAGCATGGGGATACAAGTTTGCTTTTGGGGACATATGTGCTTAAAGTGTTAAGACATAACGGTTAATACTTTCATTTTATGCATATAAATAAGGGGCTTGCATTTTGGCTAGTGATTTATTCTCTTCCTTGATGCAAAGGCTGAAATTTGTTCCTTCTCCCTCATTCTCTCTAGTTTTTGTTAGAAAACTTGAAGAACACTTGCATGTTCATGCCCTCTTTAAGTTCATATTGGTTATGAACTTAAAGCTTAAGGGTTTAAGAGTTTTGGACTAGCATCAACATCAAGTTGAGTCATTGTTGGTGTCTTAAAGGTTCCACATTCTTCATCAACTTCCAAGCCTCCCAAGAGGACCCAAAGAACTATAAAGGTTGTTATTTCTTCACCTCTTATTTGGATGGTATTTTAATCTTTCTATAACTTGAAAGAAGATCCTTAGTGGGTATAAAATGTTTATGTTATTTCAAAAACTAAAGTCTTCCGTTGCCATATTTTTTTAGTTTATAAAACTATTTTTAAACTAAAACCCAACAATTGGTATCAAAGCCAAATTGCAAGTTTGGTTAGACTTTTTGATTTTTGGAAATCTTAGTTTTTGGAGCATATGGATAACTTTTTTTTTATATATAGAAATAAGTTCATAAATATTTTCTATGATCAACTTTATATTTGTTATTTTATGTGACAAAAGTTTCATGCATCTTTTGTCATTTAAAGTTGTTTTAGAAAAACAAATGTTGTTTTATGTGTATGTTGATGTGTATGATGTGCATAAACTAGCCAACAACCATTATGTTTGTTGTGTTGTTGTGTTGGTTATTTTTGTTATAAAATGGTTGTAATAATTTATTTATTCATATGGTATGTAATAAATTAAATAGATTTGTTTTCTTGGTTTATATTTGTAAAGTAATAGATTAGTTTTTTAGAAATAATTTATTTGTACAAAAATGTAACAAGAAATGAAGTTGAAACCATTTTTGAAGACAAAAGAGAAATTTTCAAGTGTAAAAGGTGTGTAGGCTTTTAGTGACATTTTCTGAAAAGTGTCACTAATGCTGTTTACAAAGGGTTGTTGGAGTTTTAACGACAGTTGCTGAATTTTAGACTTCAAGAAGTTTTTCCTATCTTTTGCAAGAAATGGGTGTTTACTCAAACGGTAGGTTCTACAACTATATTGCAATAAGTTTTTTGATCCCCTAAAATGTCCCTTTATGAATGGACTTGGCATTTTTGCATTGGCTCACAAAATGTCATTAGTAGACTATGTTTATGCACATATATTTTTATACATGTTTGTGTTGTTTATTTTATGCAATTATTATGTGTGGTTGATAAATTAGTTTTTCACATGCTAAAATAATTTTGGACAAAATAAACATCACATGGAGTTTGAGTTTTCAAAATTGAACATAAGATGTAACAAGTTATTATTTTAAAACCCGGTTTTATTAAATCGTTAATAACAGAAAATTTTGAAATACTCCATTATAAGTTTTAAAATGGTGATTTTTGAAACTTATAAAAACTCCAAATATATAAGTAATAAAATGAAGTTTTATTAAAGATATAGAAGGTTCAAATGGATTCAAACTTAATATCGGTTATTAAATTGGGTCGCGTCAAATTATATAAAGACTAGTTTTTTTTATATAAAACCTTTATAAGCGATTTTATTTTGAAAATTGATATCATGGTTTATTATATGCATGAAATAACCATGATATCATATGTTATTAAAGTAGAATTATAAGACATATAAAGACCCTTATTTTACAAACCTCAAATCTATGCAATTCTTTTGAAGAACACTCGCACATTTCTTGTATGCACTAGTAGGATAAAGGATACCTAACCGCTTAGTTTTGTCTTTTGATGGTCGGGCTGTCTTCGCGATTTCTACAACCAAGTTATAGGCCGATTACACGAGTTTTTCAAGTTGGATGATTTGATCTGAAATCTTTTGTGATAAAGGATACCTAAGAAAGAGAGTTCTGAGGCATAGATGGGATCAAACTTGTCTAATTAAATTTGTTATTAGCGATCCCATAAATCTAGGAATTATATAGTGAGATATAATTGATAATTAATATCTACCGGGTTGAATTCAAATGGATGAGATAAATGATACCTAACCATTTATTTGTTTTGCAACTTGGATCCTAGACTTTGATAATTAATGTTTTTGGAAACTAAAAGGGTATTAATTATTAAAGATTAAATATTGAAAATACTAATTGAATTTTGTTAAAATTTTGTTGTTATATAATCCATTCTCATTATAATGAATTGTCATTTTCTTTAACAACTTAATGAAACAATAACATTCAATAACTACAACTTCAATGAATGAGTTCATATCTTAAGAGACAATCTCGTAAGAGATATGAAATTATATACACTTAAAGGTCCTAGTCCTAAACTATTTACTTTGATCAATTAAACATGAACATGATACATAGTAAAGGCATCACTGTGATGCTTAAGATGCTTCTAACATCAATCTAGGAATAGTTATTCATGACTGCTAGGAAGTCTCGGATAATTTAAACATGTATCTGATGTTATATCAGGTCAAGAAATATTCCAATAAATACAGTGATATTTTATATAAAGCTAGTTTAAACATTGGAACAATGTAAGGCTAAAAGGAATCACCTTGTGTGATCCAGGAGGCCCATGTTTTTTGGAGTGAACACCTTTAAGCCCAATAAATCTACTAAAGCCCACATAGATGGATATTGTTTCTTTTGTGAAGAAACTGGACACTAGAAGAGGATTTACTCCTCTTATTTGGAAAGAAAGTTTGGAAGAGACTAGCACTTCTTGTATCTACTAGATAGAACTCATACTTTTCATATAACACTTAGATACTTGTTACTTAAATGTTAATCTAATATTTATAAATAGCTTGCAAATATTTATTGAAGAGTAACCAAGCTGAGCACAACCAAGTTAGAACTATACTCTCTGAGTTTAGTTTATTATTTATGCTTAGAACATAAAGTACTTGTAATGTAAAACAACATTTGTTTTGGAACAATGTATGTTTTAATTTAGCAGGTCTAAATTTATGTCTCAGTTATTTTATTCAAATGTTTGATTATTTACTTAATCGTTTTTCATAATGATAATATTCATATTCTGAAATGATTAACTTTTATTTATGAGACTAGATCTATCAATAGAATTGCAAAGTAAATATAAACATTTTATAAAATTAAGCTCCATATGCACGCACTTTTGACTTAAAATTGTTTTAAGTGAAAATCATCTTTGACACTGTTATCTTTATTATATAAATGACATTCACATATTCCAACTTCAAGAAAGGGATATTTGAAGGCAAACACTATAGTTTATTTGACATATGTGAACCTTATTTATATGTAAAGGATTCCTTATAATATTTTCACTAAGGTGTTAAGCAAATAATTAAGGAACTATACACTTTGGTGTATTACTTCCTTTCTAATAAATGTCTTAGATTAATCATAAGATACCAAATCAACTTTATTAATAAATATAGTAGTTTTAATTATATTTTACATGGTAAAGCATAATTATGAAATCTTTGTCGAAGATTTTAAAAGCTGAGATACAAACCAGTAAGAACCATCTAAGGCCTTAATCATAATAAAGGATGAATTAAATATTACTTGGTATGATTTACTTTCTAATCGGTAGAAATATCCTCCTTTAATCCTTTTGGGATAATACTTCAATCACTATTAATTGTATCTTGAATACAAATACCAACTAATAAGTAGATTAAACACATTATAAGATTTAGTATGGAAAAGCTCTATCCTCATCTTACTTAATGTTTTATGGATTTGAATCCGATGTTGGACTAAAGCTTCTAAACCCAAAATCTACTAAATACATATTTGTATAATACTTTAAATGTGGCTTAGATTATTATATGCAAACCCGCCATGAATAAGTCCTCTTATTCTTGTGAAAGCTAAGTTAGTAGAAAGCAAGCTTCTAATGACAAAGCAAGTGGGAGGTACATGAAACTTGAAGCAGATCAAGAACCATAACCTTATGTAGTAATGGTTGGCACTAGTTTTAACAAGGATTGTTAAACTTGAATAATAGTAATTCACAAACACAAATTGTTCGCATTAATGGTAGAAATCATCTATGACTTGAGAAATACGGAATCTCTCATTGATGAGTTTTTATTAACGGTTTCTTGAAAATCCATCAAGTACCAAGATGATATGTTAGATCTTGAATATGATAAATGACTTAGAGTCATGAACATGAGATGTAATCCATGTATGAGAATCAAGTACGGGCTTGATTAAAATTTATCCCTGTAGCAAGGCTAGAAGGAGTAAATAATTCTTCTAGAAAGAATAAGTTACATGGATAACCATACACATTTAAAGCAAGAGTTGTTGTAAAAGGATTTTCTCATACTCATGTCATTGACTATGGTCCTCATCATACTCATGACATTGACTGTGATCAAACCTTTTTCACAAGTAGCTATGATTAGATCAACAAGGATATTAATTGCTATAAATTCATATTAATATGAAATATAGTAAATAGATTTCAAGAAAGACCAATTTTCTTAATGGATATCTACTAGAAGATATATGTATAGATTAGCCTGGAGGTTTTCTTAATCCATGTAATCCAAAACAAAATGTGTAGAGCTTGAGATCCACTTGTGGATATAAAGTAAACATCTCAATGCTATAATCATCATTTTATGTAAAACCACAAGGTATGTTTTTATATCAAAATGAATAGAACATGTGTGTTTACTAAGAACTAGTGGGAGCATAGTAGTGAAATTCCTAATCTTGTATGAATGAGACATACTCAATCATTTGAAATTACATTCTGACTAAGCAAGTCGTTTTCACCTTGACTCGGAAAGTGTTTCTAAAATGAAAGACTTAGGAAGAAGAAGATACATTCTTGGAATGTAAAATCTATAAGGGATTGATAAAATGAATGTTAAAGTTTTGATGTCCTTATACATATATTGGCAATATCTTGAAAGGGATCAAGACACAAGATTCTTTTGGAGAATTCTTGACATTGTCATATGGCACCATTTTGAGCTAGCCTCAAAATTACATAGCTCATAGGTTTGAACTAGATGTAATGATTTATATTCTATTTGTTTGGCTAATGAATTCATCATTTACACCATATTATACATAGGACATGGTATTTGATCATGTTATAAGCATGTTATAGGATACTAATTGAATACATGGTTAGGTTACTGGATGACTAAGAGAGCATTATAAGAGTACTTTAGAAGAACTAAGAGAATGTATATGAGACAATCAGTTTAGAAAGGATCTTTATGGAAAGAGCTACACAAGATGTTAATTTCTAAACATATATAAATAATTATGAATTATAATTGGATTTTGACTTCATTATGGAATGAAAGGTAAGTTTTGTTGGAATGAGGTCCAATCAAAAAATAATGACACAATCTACTACAAAATAAGAATACACTACGTTAGAAGTTGAATTCAAATATGATTGGATGAATGGGATCATTGAAAAACTATGCTGATTTCTGTCATTCAAGGATCACATAGAAATCTTTGTGACTTTGAGAGTATACTTAATCAAGCTAAGAAACTCTATGTCATGAAAGAAAACCAATCATATTCTCCAAGATATTTAACTACACTTAGAGTAAAGTTAACTAAGGAGATGATAGTATTCACATAATTCACACAAATTAAATTTTGTCAGATCCATTGATAAAGTCATTCCTTGAGCTAAGTATGAATGGTCACACTTCAGCTATTAGATTTTATTGTTCTAGAACTGGGTTTTTGATTTGGATTTAGTATTTGGATATTGGAACATTATAGCAACAACTATTAGATAATGTTATGATATATTGGGATATAGTCATGACATTAATACTTGTTGTGTTCTAATTAACATATTTAATCCATGAATAATGCTATTATTCTAAAGGTTCTTAGCAGTTATAACTGTGGGAGCAATTATAAATTAAGACTAATATGAATCTGATTGGTTGACTCTCACTAGATGAAAATAGGCAAGTGGTTGTAACCAAATTTCATAGATACTTGTTAGAGAACTAGTATTGAACTGACCCACATCAAGATCATCTCATGGATCGTTATCAGGAATGATACTTGATTAAAAGGTACTATCTTTTTATCCTTAACACCTGAGATACATAGTGGGACTTAAGTCTAGAGAGTACTATACGTTGATATGGTCAAATGCTGCTCCTTAACCGGGCAGTTATAAAATCCATTTTCAGGTATGGTGTGAACTATGCAAGAGGCTTATGTAGTTAAGATGGGATTTGTTCCTCTTATGTGTTGAGAGTTAGACATTTAAGACACCTTACTAAAAGTTGAACAACTAATGAGATTGATCGTGATCCGTATCTCATGTTCAACATGATGTCTGTAGCAAAGGGATAACTAATAAACTTACCTTATACACCAATTGTAGCTTTGAGCTTTTTAGGAAATGGGCGTTGATAGAATGACACAATATCGTATGTTGTTGGGGGAGATGATGTAACATCCGGATTAATGAATGGACTCGACGAGTTGACGAGTTGACGCCTAAACTCGTTGGGTAGGACCGCGACTGATAACTCGGATTAATGAATGGACTCGACGAGTCCGTGTTGTTGGCAGAAAACCTAAATCTTTAGGCCTAAGCCCTCTTTAAAGGCACTTATGGCCTTCAATTATGGCTACCTTCCCAGAAGGAGAGAAGCCTAGAGAGCTTGAGTGTGTAGAGTGAGAGAAAGAGCTATCTTGAGCTATTTGGTGTGATTTTGCAAGAGAGGAGAAGAGTTCCAGCAAGAGGGACCAGGGGAGCTTGTTGTTTTGAGTTATTCAAGCAAGGAGCTTCATTCTAAGGTACAAAATCGAACCCTTTGTCTTCCCTATTGTGTAGATTTCATTTTGGGGTTAGGGATTGAATCACTTCATCTTTGGGGTTTTGAATGCCTCAAACCCCTCTTGCAAGTTTGTGTTATAGATCTAGACCCTTCTAGGTCCAGAGAGCCAAAAGTATGAAGCTTTAGTAAAGTAAACCTTAGAGTTTGAAGCTAGGAAGAATTAATGGGGTTCCTATGGTATATAATGCAAGATACACCAGGCATAAGCACCAAGTTCATACCTTTACGTGATTTTTGGGTGTTGGAAGGCCAGATCTATAAGTTAGAGAAACAGATCTGACCTCAGAAGGTCAAATAAGTAACGCCATCGAGGAAACTCGCCGAGTCGGATCGGGTTGCCCCGCGATTCGTTACTAGAGGTAACCCGTTGAGTTGAGAGGCTAACTCGATGAGTCGAGTGAGGCCTTAGGAGGAGTCAAAAGACACGCATGGACTCACCAAGTCACCCGAGTGCACTTGATGAGTCTGGTCAAAGTTGGACCGTTGACTGAGTTGACTTTAGTTGACTTTAGGGTTGGTCAAACTGGTTTAAGAGAGGTCAGGGAGGGGTAGAATAGTCTTCTACCCATTCTTATTGAGGAGGATGTAAGGAGTGTATTGATTAGAGATGTTATCATTTTGATAAGTAGAGGCTAGATCGGGGATTCGAGCACGAGAGTTTTCTAGAAATCTTACGAGGTGAGTCTTCTCACTATACATTACCTAGATTGGTATCTATGTGCAGACCGGAGTATGTGTTATGTGTATGTTTGAGATTATGTGCATTGTGATATATGTATACTATGTGTTATATAGACCGGACCAGAGGGTCCAACATTTTGGACTGGACCGGAGGGTCCAACGAGCTAGACCGGACCAGAAGGTCCAACGAGCTACGGAACTGGACCATCCCGCTGAGACACATTGACCGGAGGGTGTACCGAGTTATAGCCTCGAGTGGCTTATGTGTTGTATGTGGTATTTTAGGGAACTCATTAAGTATTTATGCTTACTGCATTATGTGATATGTGTTTCAGGTACTATTGAGGACCGCGGGAAGGCTCCGACATGATTTGTACACACTTTTGTATTTGAGATTCTGGGATATGTCTTACCGTGATAACAATTGATACAGTTGTGTTTTGAGATGATTTATATGAGATATATTATGTTTGAAAAATGAAAATTTGTTTTAAATTGTGATGTCGTTACAAGTTGGTATCAGAGCCTTGGTTTGAGGGATTCAGATGTACCTTCGGGCGTATCTGAACTCAAATTGAGGATTTGAGAAAAAATTTCATAAAATACACAAGTTTTCTAAGAAGAGTTAAAGATTTTGAGAAAAGCAAAAATAAGCAGTGTGTACGATCAGCCAGCGCCCGAACGGTAATTTCCCAAAATACCCTTATATTATGTGTTACGAGATATTATGTGATGTGTTATGTATGCTAGAGTAGGCTAGGTCAATCATATCTTAGGACTAAGGTGGCCTGATATGTGATGCCATATCCTAGGAGTTTATGCCGTCGTGAGTTGCTTTGAGTGCATATAGGTAGTAGAGAGTAGCTTGTGAGAAGTCTGCTTGAGAGTATGCTGAATTCAGGGGGTATAGAGTACTTGTGAATTGGGATCCTAGGAGGAGAACTTGGAGTGGATACGGATACGGTGTGGAAGGTAGTATTGGGCCCGTACTACTGAAAGCACCGGATCGGTAAACATCCCAAGTAAGAATCCATAGGGGGCTAAGGAACAAGTAGGAACGGTTGATCGAGTGTAAGTAATCTCGGTCAAGTCTCTTATTATTTTAGGTCAAATTTCAGAGGCATCATGGTGGGGACGCGCCACAACCCAGGAGACAGTGGCACCAATGGTACTAGTGATGAGGACATCCATAGGATGATTCACGAGGAGGTGGCCGCCGCCATCCAAGCTGAGATATCGGAGATGTTTGGGTCCATCAAGACCACACTGATTAAGACATTTGACGAGCGATATGCTGCTCTGACTGAGGCAGCTGCTGCTGCAACCACTGCAACTGTCGTTGCCGTGAGGCCACAGGTGGGTGACTCGTTGTTGTACTGAGAGTTCAGCAACACAAAGCCACCAGAGTTTGACGGGACTTAGGATCCGATAGCTGCGACAAAGTGGATCTCAGACATTGAGGGATGCTTCTACACATGTTCATGTCCTGAGCATCTGAGGGTACAGTTCGCGCTAAACCAGCTTCGCTTGGGAGCGAAGGACTGATGAAAGTTTGAGACGACTGACTTTACTCCTGCGGAGATTCCAGCGGTGACTTGGAAGCGGTTCACCACCATGTTCCAAGATGAGTATGTTCCCCCGGTGGAGAGGGAATGGTTGGAACAGGAGTTCTTGTCCCTCAAGCAAGGGATGGAGTCCGTGACAGTGATTACACGGATGTGTCACGAGAGGGCGTTGTTTTTCCCTGAGAATATGTCTACTGAGCAGGCACGCATGAGTCGATATCTGAGCATACTGAGGAGAGACATTCGTGATTTCGTGGCGAACTCGACATACCGGACATTTGTCAAGCTCTAGGAAAATGCCCAAAAGAGGGAGATCGAGCTAGAGACTCAGGCCAGGGAAGAGGTCGAGTCTCAGAGGAGGGATAGGCGGCCGAAACAGTCTCAGCCGACATCCAACCAGGCAAAGCCCGCTGATTCGAGATCTGGAGGACCGAAGGGCTGCACTTGTGGGAAGTGCGACAAGAGCCATGAGGGAGTGCGCAGAGCGGGGGTGTGCTACAAGTGTGGCAAGGAGGGGCATTTCGTGTGGGATTGCCCCAAGGGGTTTGCATTTTGCTTCCACTGCAACCAGACTAGCCATCGAAAGGCCGAGTGCCCACAACTACTTCAGGGATCAGCACAGGGATCTGCACCAGCTGCTACTAGATCCATCGAGGCCCAGCCAGTGAAGGCCGAGGCACTAAAGGCTCACGGGAGAGCCTTTCAATTAACATCAGAGGAGGTCCGCGCAGCGCCTGATGTTGTGGCTGGTATGTATTCTTTTATTTATTATTGCTGAGTTTAAGATATTGTGGTATGCATACGTACTTTCCTTGTGAACTCTGTACCTGCTTTGGTGTTATTTGACTCGGGTGCGAGTCGATCTTTCGTGTCATTAGTGCTTAGTCAGCACATCAGTATACGACGAGAGGCGTTTAGTCGTCCTCTGTGAGTTTCTATTGCTGATGAGCAAGCGGTTTTTGCTACTGATGTGATTCGAGGATGTGTACTCAAGATTTTTGGTGTTGAGTTCCTGATAGATTTGGTATCGATTGCAATAGGGTATGTATGTGTCATCGTGGGCATGGACTGGTTGAGCCGATTTGGAGTTGTTATCAACTACGAGCGTTAGTTGGTGACCATACGAGACCCTAGTGGGGGAGTAATTACGGTGTATGGCGAGGGCACCCAAGCTAGGTCAACATTTTGCTCGGCTGCCAGGGCAAGACAAAGTCTACAGTAGGGTTGTAGAGGGTTTGTAGCCTATGTGATGGATACACAAGTTGCTACAGAGATGCCGAATTCTATCGGTGAGGTTCCGATAGTGAGAGAGTTTCCAGATGTTTTCCCCGAGGAGTTGTCGGGTGTGCCTTCTGAGTGGCAGGTGGAGTTTCGCATCCATTTGGTTCCGGGGGCAGCGCCTATTGCCAAGACACCCTATCGCCTTGCACCACCATAGATGTAGGAGTTATCCTCACAGCTTCAGGAGCTGTTGGGGAATGGATTCATCCGACCGAGTAGCTCGTCGTGGGGAGCGCCGATCCTTTTTGTCAAGAAAAAAGGATGGTTCACACCGGATGTGCATTGATTACCGAGAGTTGAACAAGTTGACGGTCAAGAACGTTATCCACTACCGAGGATCGACGATCTATTTGATCAGCTGCATGGAGCTTCTTGGTTCTCCAAGATAGACTTGAGGTCTGGATATCACCAGATGAGGGTTCAGGATGAGGATATCCAGAAGACGGCGTTTAGGACTCGTTATGAACCGGGTATGCAGGCCGATGTTGGATCGATTGGTGATTGTGTTCATCGACGATATTCTAGTGTATTCGAGATCTAGAGAGCAGCATGAGGTGCATCTGAGGGAGATCCTTGGAGTGTTGAGATCAGAGAGGCTTTATGCCAAATTCTCCAAGTGTGATTTCTGGTTATGAGAGGTACAGTTCTTGGTACATCTCGTTAATCAGAATAGGATATTGGTCGATCCGGCCAAGATTGAGGCTGCCATGAGTTGGGAGGTGCCGAGATCCCCACCGAGATCAAGAGTTTTCTGGGGTTGGCCGGCTACTATTGGAGATTTATCAGAGATTTCTCCAGGATGGCCATTCCCCTCACCAGATTGAGCCGAAAGGGCATTGATTTTACTTGGGGTCCCGAGCAGCAGACCTCGTTTAAGACTCTTTACCGGAGACTATGTGATGCCCCAATGTTAGCCCTTACTGAGGGAATGGAGGATTTCGTGCTGTATTGTGATGCGTCTATATTGGGGTTGGGTGGGGTGCTTATGAGAGAGGACACATCATATTATACGCATCGAGGCAGTTGAAGCCTCATGAGACGAGGTATCCCACCCACAATTTGGAATTGGGGGCAGTGGTGTTCGCCCTCAAGATATGGCATCATTACTTGTATGGGGTTCGTTGTACCATATACACAGACCACAAGAGTTTGAAGTACCTGATAGATCAGCCCAACTTGAATATGCACCAGAGGAGATGGTTGGATGTGGTAAAGGATTACGAATGTGAGATCCTGTACCATCCGGGCAAGGCTAACAAGGTAGCTGATGCTCTGAGCCGCAGAACGGAGAGTGCCCCGATTCATAATATATGTATGAGAATGACGGTGATGACTACGGTATTAGATACCATTTGAGAGGCTCAGGCAGAGGTTGTGAGACCGGAGAACCACATGAGATAGCGGGTGATTGGGCTGGTATCTGAGTTTGTTACCGATAGTCGAGGGCTTATGACCTTTCATGGTCGGATTTGGGTGCCGTTTATGGGTGGGGCACGTAGCATACTGATGGAGGAGGCGCATAGATCAATATTCTCGATCCATCCTGGGGCCACTAAGATGTATTTGGACTTGAAGAGAGATTATTGGTGGCCATGTATGAAGAGGGATGTTGTGTGGGTAGTAGATAGGTGCTTGACCTATCGCCAGGTTAAGGCCGAGCACCAGCGACCGCATGGCAAGTTGCAGCCACTAGAGGTTCCCTAGTGGAAGTGGGAACGGATTTCGATGGACTTCATCACCAAATTGCCGAGGACCGCGAGGGGTGTTGACGCAATTTGGGTGATTGTGGATCGGCTGACGAAGAGCACTCACTTCCTTGCTATCAATGAGAGCTCTTCTGCAGAGAGGCTGGCAAAGATATATGTGAGAGAGATGGTGTCGCGACATGGAGTGTCGATCTCGATTGTGTCAGACTGAGATGTACGTTTCACTTCCAGGTTCTGGAAGAAGTTCCATGAGGAGTTGATTACGAGATTGCACTTCAGTACCGCCTATCACCCAGAGACAAACGGGCAGAGTGAGAGGACGATTTAGACGCTCGAGGACATGCTTCGAGCATGTGTTATAGACTTCAGTGGAAGTTAGGACACCTACCTACCTTTGGCTGAGTTTTCTTACAACAACAGCCACCATTCGAGTATTGGTATGCCTCCCTTTGAGCTTTTATATGGGAGGAGGTGTTGGAATCCCATCTGTTGGGGAGAGGTAGGGCAGCGAGTGATGGGTAGCACTGGGATAGTGCTTAAGACGACTAAGTGGATACAACAAGTCAGACAGTGGTTGCTGGCAGCCCAGAGCTGCCAAAAGATTTATGCGGATAGGCGGCGATCCGAGCTCGAGTTCCAGGTTGGAGACTTTGTGCTCCTAAAGGTATCTACTTGGAAAGGAGTGATCCGATTCAAGAAGAGGGGAAAACTGGGGTCCCGATACATTGGTCCTTTCAGGGTGATCGCAAAAGTGGGCAAGGTAGCATACCGTTTAGAGCTACCCGAGGAGTTGGATCAGATCCATGATACCTTTCACGTATCCCAGTTGAGGAAGTGTATATCCGATGAGACGGCGGTAGTGCCGCTAAAGGATATTCAGGTGGATGCGAGCCTGAATTACATCGAGAGGCCGATCGCGATCTTGGATCGAAAAATCAAGGTTCTGAGGAACAAAGAGGTGCCCCTGGTTCCGGTCCAGTGGCAACATCGAACAAGGTTCGAGCTGATTTGGGAGCTAGAGACGGAGATGCGGGAGCAGCATCCAGAGTTGTTTGTAGAGCGATACTTCGAGGGCGAAGTCTGATTCTAGTGGGGGAGAATTGTAACATCCGAATTTCCAGGTATCATAATTTAAGTATTTACTTTTGAGTTAATAAGAGGGACTTGACGAGTTGACGTCTAAACTCGTCGAGTAAGATCGCGACCGATGACTTGGATTAATGAATGGACTCGACGAGTCGGTGAGTCAACTCAACGAGTCCGCGCTGTTGGCAGAAACCCTAAATCTTTGGGCCTGAACCCTATTTAAAGGCACTTATGGCCTTCAATTGCGGCTACCTTCCGAGAAGAAGAGAACCCTAGCGAGCTTGAATGTCTAGAGTGAGAGAAAGAGCTATCTTAAGCTATTTGGTGTGATTTTGCAAGAGAGGAGAAGAGTTCCAGCAAGAGGGACCAGGGGAGGTTGTTGTTTTGAGTTATTCAAGCAAGGAGCTTCATTCTAAGGTATAAAATCGAACCCCTTGTCTTCCCTATTGTGTAGATTTCATTTTGGGGTTAGGGCTTGAATCACTTCATCTTTGGGGTTTTGAATGCCTCAAACCCCTCTTGCAAGTTTGTGTTATAGATCTGGACCCTTCTAGGTCCAGAGAGCCAAAAGTATGAAGCTTTAGTAAAGTAAACCTTAGAGTTTGAAGCTAGGAAGAATTAATGGGGGTTCCTATGGTATATAATGCAAGATACACCATGCATAAGCACCAAGTTCATACCTTTACGTGATATTTGGGTATTGGAAGGCCAGATCTATATGTTAGAGAAACAGATCTGACCATTAGATGGTCAAATGAGTAACGCCATCAAGGAAACTCGCCGAGTCCATAAGAACTCGACGAGTCGGATCGGGTTGCCCCGCGATTCGTGACTAGAGGTAACCCATTGAGTTGAGAGGCAAGTCTGGTCAAAGTTGGACCGTTGACTGAGTTGACATCAGTTGACTTTAGGGTTGGTCAAACTGAATTAAGAGAGGTCGGGGAGGGGTAGAATAGTCTTCTACCCATTCGATGTAAGGAGTGTATTGATTAGAGATGTTATCATTTTGATAGGCGGAGGCTAGATCGGGGATTCGAACACGAGAGTTTTCTAGACATCTTATGAGGTGAGTCTTCTCACTATACATTACCTAGAGTGGTATCTATGTGCAAACCAGAGGGTCTTATGTGTTATGTGTATGTTTGAGATTATCTGCATTGTGATATATGTATACTATGTGTTATATAAACCGGACTAGAGGGTCCAATGATTTAGACCGGATCGAAAGGTCCAACGAGCTATGGGACTGGAGGGTCCCGCTGAGACACATTGACTGGAGGGTCTACCGAGTTATAGCCTCGAGTGGGTGATGTGCTGTATGTGGTATTTTGGGGAACTCACTAAGCATTTATGCTTACCGCGTTATGTGATATGTGTTTCAGGTACTAGTGAGGACTACGGGAAGGCGCCGACATGATTTGTACACACTGACAGAGGATTTTGTATTTGAGATTCTGGGATATGTCTTATCGTGATAACATTTGATACAATTGTGTTTTGAGATGATTTATATGAGACATATTATGTATGAAAAATGAAAAGTTGTTTTAAATTTTCACGTCGTTACAGATGAAATGTTGCTAGACGTTTACCACTGTCTATATCAGTCTAATATGAGTCTTGCACAAGTGGGAGATTGAAAGGTCTAGTATTCTCAAGAATCATATTAAAGTGATATTGCTAATTAACATATGATACTAATGCGTCACACTAACAACTTGATATAATTAATTATTTATTAGAAATTGATTTTAATAAATATTCAATAAAACTCTTATAATTAAATTGGAAATTATTTATTTCATGGAAATAATAATTTTTATTAGCAAGTAATATAATATATCATATGGGGTATGATTTATAAATCATGTACCTTATTTTGGACTAGAAAGACTTTTGTCTTTAAGCCAAAAAAGCAAACTTAACAACTGACTATATATATATATATATATATATATATATATATATATATATATATATATATATATATATATATATATATATATATATATATATATATATATATCCGAAACATGCTTCTAGGAAGAATGTTATGAGCTTTTGATTATTTTAAAGAAAAGTATGGCATGTCTGAAAAGCATGGGGAGACAAGTTTGTTTTAGGGGATATATGTGCTTAAAGTGTTAAGATCTAATGGTTAATACTTTCACTTTTGCATATAAATAAGGGGCTTACATTTTGGCTAGTGATTCATTCTATTCCTTGATGCAAAGACCGAAACTTGTTCCTTCTCCCTCATTCTCTCTAGTTTTAGTTAGAAAACTTGAAGAACACTTGCATCTTAATGCCCTCTTTAAGTTCATATTGGTTATGAACTTAAAGATTAAGGGTTTAAGAGTTTTGGACTAGCATCTACATCAAGTTGAGTCATTTTTGGTGTTTCAAAGGTTCCACATTCTTCATCAACTTCCAAGCCTCCCATGAGGACCCAAAGAACTACAAAGGTTGTTATTTCTTCACCTCTTATTTGGTTGTAATTTTAATCTTTCTATAACTTGCAAGAAGATCCTTGGTGGGTATAAAATGTTTATGTTATTTCAAAAATTATAGTATTCCGTTGCCATATTTTTCTAGTTTATGATGCTATTTTTGAACTAAAACCCAACAAATAACTTCATACAACCATGGATTAAGCTTCCAAACACTTAATCGTACGTTAAAATGAAGTTTACTTGAAGAAATCTAGCATAATCACTACAAACTCGAAATCCACCATTAAAGCTACAAAAAGCTTAAAAATGAAGAAGACATCTACCATAAGAGTTTGAGATACACTCACATTCTCCGAAGCAAGCTTAATCAGCCTTGAAGCCTTCTAATCCTCATAATCATTGGGTACTTTTCTCTCCAGAAAAAAAGGATTGGTTTTGAAGAAATAAACCCTAAGTCCGGATTTTATCCTGTTTGGAATCGCACACCGTGCCGCAATGGATTAAATGATACCGTGATATGACTTTTTTTCATGTTGTGGCGACCAATCTTCATAGAAACCTACTTTTCCCACCACGGTGTGGCACCCATATACCTCGTCATGAAGCAATGTACGTTACCTATGACTTACGATAGAGAAATACCAAAATCACCGCCTCGCTCACCACGTCGTGACAGACATCTCACAGCGACATGGTGTGGCTGGAAACAACATTTTCATTCCTTTTTCAATGTCATTCAATCTGAATATTCAATTTATCAATTTCATTCCATTCTGAATCAAAATATCACATTCTTATAATTTATAAACATAGGATAAACGCATATATTACATATGATATCATCCTACAAATTCCAAATATCATCGAAAGTACCTAAATGCCCTTGACATTAAAATAGACATTCTACAAAATAAATATCCCAAAAATCTCAGTTCTTATAATTGGGAAACTCATTAAGCTTTGTGCTTACTCGTTGTAACTAAAATGTTTTTCATGTTGTTCCATTGAGAATGACAAGGGTGAGGTGTGACTGTACTCGCATCTTTGTTATATTTTTGAAACTTCCGCTTGAATAATGATATGTTTTTATGATTTTGAACCTAATGAATAATTATGTTTTTTTTTAAGAAGATGGTTTATGGTTGTTCAAATTATATTTCAGAAAAATTTGGTTCAAAAAACTTGAGACATTATAGTTCCGCGCTTTACGAAATTGTGACAATTAGGTGTAGAATATTGGAATTACGATTTTGGAATCAACTAAGAAAGTTGATTATAATTGGTATTTTTTGGTGGAAGACGAAATTGGTTGTAGGATCGTTACATCAAAAGTGAGTTATATTGTTCTTGATAATGTTGTTATTGTGGGTAGTTTGATTTTTGGGTTTCCGGAACCAAAAATTAAAAATCTTGAGATGCGGTTTTACTTTGCCAGTCGCGTCTTTGGTTAGAACCACTTTTTTTTTGTTTATTTATTATCTATTATTTATTTTCAATGAGAATCCATTTAGAATGGAATTGGATAAAATGAAAATGGAATTGGAGAGTAAATGAATGAAATTGTAGAGGTGTAGTTTTAAAACAAAGTAAATTACTAAAATCGTCCCTATGGTGTGGCTAAAATTGCATGTCTGGCCCCTAATTTTGTTTTTGCATTTGGATCGTCCCTATGGTTTGATTTTGTTATTTTTCGTCCCTATGGTTTGGTCAAAATTGCACGTTTGGTCCCTACCTTTATGTATGCAAGGGATAAAAAACGCAACAAAATCAAACCACAGAGACGATCCGAGTGCAAAAAAAAGTAGGGACCAAACGTGTAATTTTGACCAAACCATAGGGACGTTTTCAGTAATTTACTCTTTAAAAAATGTAGAAGGTTGTATTCATAGTGTTAAAAATATTAAAAATAAAATGAAAATGTAATCATTTGAGAGAGAGAGAGAGAGAGAGAGAGAGAGAGAGAGAGAGAGAGAGAGAGAGAGAGAGAGAGAGAGAGAGAGAGATTACTAATTGGTAAACTAACACGTGAATCTTTAAAATGACGATACTCTATCTTACACAGATTATATATGTCGGCGCTACCGCCCATAGATTTTGACCCATAAATTAAGCTCGACTTTGGTCCACCCTTATAAAACCTTATTCATGATGGCATTTTGTCCATTTCAATATTGTTCTTGTTTCAAACTACTTTTACGTTCATAAAATTTTCCCCATATTCGGATCATCACTTTAGTTCCCAGATTCACCTCATACTAACAAGGCATCACAAGATTCTACGGTAATACGGCATACTACGATACTAGTTTAAGATTGTATTCATTCAATTTCCTTCTTTAATATTACAGCAAGTGTCAACGACATCAGCAAACCCAACCCCCCCCCCCCCCCCCCCCCCCCCCCCCCCCCCAAACAAAAAGCCTAAATGAATGACCCCAAACTAAACGGCCCTCAAAGCACATGTTCACTGCAAAAGCTTCCACGGGAGTAGACTTAACTTTACAACGAATGGGCCTTCACCACCTTCACTTCTCTTCAATTGCAATTCTTAGTTGTAAAATTGTATTTTATCATCCATAAATAGTCTTATAAAACTACAGGACTTTTTTTATACAAATTGGGAGTGTATATATTTATAAACATAGAGTTATTATATATCATATTGTTTGTTTATCGTGTTACCGATTTTTCCCCTATCTTCCAAGCTTATATGACTAAGATTACTCATGCACCAACGTAACTAACAAAAACTTAAATATACGAAAAAGAAAAAGAAACGACATTTTCGATCATTTGCTAAATAATTTGATGAGATTGTGGTATATCTCTTTTCCTAGCTTGTGCATATATATAGGTCTCTTTAATACATTTTAACAAAATACAACAAGGTTATTAAATAGACTATATGTATTATATGAGTTTATTAAAAAAAGTTGCATATAAAGACATAAGACAAAACTTCAAAAATGGTCCCTATGGTTTTCGAAAATAACAAGTTTAGTCCCTCAGTTCAAAAAACCTCACAGATGGTCCCTGTAGTTTCAAAACTTTTAACAAATAACCATTTTCGCTAACGCCGTTAGCTTTTGGCCGTTAAGTGAAGGGCATTTCTATCTTTTCACTACCATAGGGACCATTTATGAAGTTTTGTCTTATAATAATAAAAATAATAATAATAATAATAATAATAATAATAATAATAATAATTTAATATTAACACTCTCTCTCTCTCTCTCTCTCTCAACAAAAGTCAAACCCCCAGCAAATTGTTCTTCAACCTAAGGAAGAACGATTGATCATGGTTTAATACATGCTTTCTAACCAGATTACAATCACCAAAATCAGATTACAATCACCATAGAGATCAAATTATAGTTTTTTTTCTAAGCATGAGATATTAAACCTAAAAGCAACAAAGTGGGTTCAATCAAAGAGCGTGAAAAAGAATCGAAGTGTCAATGCCCTACATATGCTGAAGAAGATTCCAAGTGTCGATTCCCTAGGCGGGATGACAATCACGTCCGGTGAAGCTCCGATTCAGGTGAACCGGCTCCTAAGGTTGTTATCGAAGAACGGGATGGAGTATTCTCCTTGAAATAGGTTGGATTCCAAGAGGAGAGAGTGTTACACAGAGCAATAATTGGGCAAGTTTACTTGATCCATTGGCACCGATTTCACACTACAACTGGTGGAAGCATTAAAGAAATTAAACACATATCAAATCCGGGTAAGCGTACTCCTCTTTTTCTCATAGCCCCTTTATCTCATTTGGCCATGGATCTGCCTTCACCCCTCTTGCACCATCGTTCTACCTTTCCTCTTCTTCACTTCACACCAGCGACACCACCTACCACCGAACCTTAGCAAAAATCAACAAAACAAATAGATGAACTGAAAATCTGAAATCCATAAATTAAGGTTCGTTTACTCCAAATCAATTAAGTAATTCACGATTCGATCTGAAAACACAATTCATACTAGAGATTTTATAAAAGTAAAAACGAGAATCAATATAAACCTGTGGATTTGTCTATGAATAGATGGGTTGTACCAAGTTGTCCTTCTCCTAATGTGCTTTCCGATTGTAAATATACTGTTGAAGGATGAAGATTTTTGTTTGAGTAATCGGTTGGGTTGTGGGTTTGATGATGGTGGTGGGATCGATTTCTTCACCAAAGAATAAACATAGCAAGAAAAGTATTTGGGACCAGTTCGCTCTTATTGGTGGGTGTGAGTGTGTGTGTGTGTGTGAGAGAGAGAGAGAGAGAGTTAATATTAAATATTTTTTTTTAAAATAAGACAAAACTTCATAAATGGTACTGTGGTAGTGAAAAGACAGAAATTCCCTTCACTTAACGGCCAAAAGCTAACGGCGTTAGCGAAAAGGACCATTTATTAAAAGTTTTGAAACCACAGAGACCATTTGTGAGGTTTTTTGAACTTAAGGATTAAACTTGATATTTTCAAAAACCACAGGGACCATTTTTTAAGTTTGGTCAAGATATAAATATTAAATATTTTTTTTTAAAAAAAATCTTAAATATCAAGGTGTAAACATCAAGTATTTTTTAAAACAAAATTTCAAAATAAATATAAACAAAATGATGAATAAATAAATAATTTAATTTATATTAATAGAACAAACTACGGAGAAATAATTATATTTTGGTCATATAATTTTTTTTAGTTTTATCTATGAAAAACAACAAAGTTTGATTATTTTTCTAATGCAAACCATTTTGGCCTAAAATGACAATGAATTTTAAAAAAACATATCAATTTTAAATTATGTATATTGAAGGAAACATGTTCAAAATTGAAAAAATAAGGAAACAAATTAATGACACGTTAATTACTTTCTATAACCTAAAAATTATAATAGTTAATTAAAAAAATTGAAAATTAACCACAAAATTATATGTGTCAAAATATATGAGAATGTGACAAGAGGCGTAAATAAATTTTATTTATTAGAGTATAATTATTGTATCAAAGGAAAACTGATGGTTTTATCATTAACAAACCAAAAATATAAGGGCTTTATAAATGATTACCGGATAAAAACTAAAATTGATAATTGAAAAAAAATTCTGTAAATAATTGTCGGTTTCTTGTCATTTTCTGTAAACAAAGGTCGTTATTTTGTCATTTTATGAAAATCTCTCTCTCTCTCTCTCTCTCTTTCTCTCTCTCTCTCTCTCTCTCTCTCTCTACCACTTGGCAGTTTTCTAGTTCCCAAGAAGGATTATTTCCAAGGAGATTTGATTCTGGAGAAGAAAAGAGATGATTCTAAGTTAATTTCATGTTTATATTTGTGATTGTATGATAAAACCTACAAGTATAACCTAAACCCTAAACAATAGAACTTGTAATTCGAAGCACAAAAATCTCCCAAGAGTTCAAAACTTAAATATTACTATTAATTATCATGAGAAAAAACAATTTCAAGGTCCTACTTATATAAAGTTTTTCTAAACCCTACTTACAAAACTAAAAACATACCAAAATTAAAAAAAAAAAAAAAAAGAGTATTAACGATACACTAATCTTAAATAAAAATAAAAGATAACTCCTAATTTGAAATAACAATGAAAAGATCAATCTTGCAGACGTATAATTACTCCCCTCACAAACAAATACCTTGTCCTCAAGGTGGAAATCTGTTTTCTATGGACTACTGTTGAAATTTAGGATCATTTCCTAGTTCTCCATAATTTTCCGTCTCATCATCATCAACTACTAACAGAACTAGGAGCATTCGACTAATGAAACTATGTCTACGTCTGAATCTTTCATCACATCGGAAACATAACCCTTTCGACTGTTTAGCAACAAACTCAGCCTCAGTAAGCCAATTGAATTGATCCGTTTTCCCCGTGGTGCTACCATTCCCCTAACTTCTCACATGTGTTGTCGGCCGTTTGTAATGCCCGGATCCTGAGGTACTTTATGTTTTAACTTTTGGGATTTTAAGGTTGCCACGCATGGTGGAGGCACCACCACGACGTTGTGAGTCAAGTTTGGAATGCGTGTTTTATTTAAGCCACCAAGGCATGGCAGTATATGTGTAACGACCCAATTTTCACGTCCAAAAATTTCATTTTTTTTTATTAAGTGATTTGCAAAACATTTGTAACAAAATATCATCTGATCATATCATTTAATAAAAACATGTCTCGTGTCTGAAAACCAAATCGTAAAAACATAATAATGTATGAGTACAAATCCCAGAATAACTCATAGTGCAGAAAACAATGTGTGTGTATGATGTGCCGCTACCGCGCCAGCTCCTTCCCCTTAGCTGAAGAGGTACCTGAAACCAAAACTATAAACTATAAGCACGAAGCTTAGTGAGTTCCCCCATTGTACCACATACCATAATATCACATAACATACATACTGCCGGTCAATTCTTGGGGTGCTGGACCTACCCGGTACGACCATTCTGGGGTGCCGACCTACCCGTACGGCCGACCTACCCATGCAGCCATTATGGGGTGTTGTCCTACCCATGCGGCCATTCTGGGGTGTCGTCCTACCCGTGTCAAGCCATTTTGGGGTGCTGACCTGCCCGTCGGTCCTAACAACCGACCCTCGGGGACTATTCCACCTCTTACTGCTACTATCACATATATCATAACATAAACATATTATCAGACATATATGGAGTGTCCGAACTACCCTTCGGTCCTAACAACTGAACTTGGGGAGTATTCCCTGTAACGCCTGTGTTTCTGTGCTTGCCATTTTTAGCAATGTAATAGACTAGGTTAACCTTTGTAACTAAATTTGAAATAATAAAAATATATTATTTGTAAATTATGTGAATTATGTGATTTTATGTGTTTATTTTCTTGATTTTTATAATTTAATGAATTAAGAATAAAATAAGCGTCAAAATTAAAGTGTGAGATAAGCCCGATATCTTTCCATAAAGTTGTAGTGGTCGAAACAAGGATTCCGGAGATATAAGAAATACCAAAATCCGAGTTATAGCGAAGAAGTTATGACCTGTCGAAGTTTTGCGACAGAACCGGCACGACGCCGAGTGACGTAAAATATGAATTTAAGATAGAGCGATATTTAGCCTTAGCGATCTAAACGAAAGTCGTAGATTTCGTTAAACCGAGAGCGTGCATAAAAGGAACGCCCAAATCTAACTTCGTATGAGGAAGTTATGATTTTTCTAAGTTTCGACTTAGCAGTATGCAGCCCGAATACTCGATTTGAGATCGAGTGGTTTTTAGCCGAAACAATCTAAATGAGAATCGAAGATCTCGTTGTTAGTAGCGAAACGATGAAAAGATAGGCGAGAACGGACGTCGGACGAAGAAGTTATGATTTTATAACGAAGTTTTCCTGTCCGGGCCTTCTAAAAATAAATAATAAAAAAATAAAGTCAAAGTTAGCCGACGGAGTCTAAACGAAAGTTATAGAGCATAGTCTCACCTACGCGTGGATATAAAGAACGTTGAAACCGGAGCTCGTATGCGAAAATTACGGAATTTAGAAGTTTGACGAGTCAAATTACGCCCAACGTAATTTGAGTACGCCCCGCATACTCAGGCGGATGCAAGTTGCCTGACCTATACTCGAGTGCCACAGATCAACGCATGCAGTGACGTCAAAGTACGCCCCGTGTAACCAAGTTACGCCCCGCGTACTGAGTACGCCTTGCGTAATTTGAGATTACGCCCCGCGTAATCCCAGACGCTCAGCCTATAAATAGAACTCGAAATCAGCCATTTTCTCTTGTTCAAACTCTTCCTTCTCTCTAAGTTTTGCCTCGATTTGCGTGCCAATCATATCCCGAAGCCCCGGTATCATTCCCGAGCCCCGAAGCAAGATCCGAAGCCCTGAGGATCCCGAAGAGCGTTATTCCCGAGCCGAAGCTCTGCCCGCGAGGAGTTCGATTTTGGTGAAGATCTTCCAGATCTATCAAAGTATACTACTTCTATAAGCCGTAGTGCTGTCGGATCATCTTCTGATCAAGTGAGTGTGTAGTTACCTTCTTCCAACACATTATTATAAAGTATTTTATATAAAATACGTGCTATGTGTATATATTTTGTTGTTATACGTGTGAATGTATATTCACTCTCTTCTATCTCATAGATATGAGTTATTCTCTATGAAATACGTGTTATGTGTGTGTGCCTCATCTGTTATGTGGAATATGTATTGATTAAAGCATGCTATACAGGTTTTAAACTATGTATAAAAATGTATATTTTTATCTAATAATATGTTGGGTAGAACATGGGTAGATAGTTGGTGTGTAATAAACAGATGAGAGGCCTCGATGTTGTTTTGATTTAGTCATCTAGCGGAGTTTAGATGACGACCACAGACTTTTCTAGACAGTCCTGTGGAACACTAGCAGGGTCGCCACCTGTAGGTGTTAATGAACTTGGGTGTTCATTCGCTGTACTCCATCCCCCCCCCCCCCCCCCGGTTGCCTTATTTAACATATATTGCCGGGAAACCCCCGAATGCATGTGTTGTCTCCCCGATGAAATATTCTTAGACTAGGTCCCTTGTGTTAGTTATTTTAGGGACATAAAGTGAGAATAACGGGAATGGGTAATTGGGTTATCGTTGGTTGATGAAAAATTAATTTAATTATTTATTGTGGGTTGAAAACCCTATATGCTCACCAGGCTCCCAAGCCTGACCCACTCGGTTTCTTTGTATTACAGGAAGTGGCGCAAGGGCATGAGATGGATAATCATCAAGTTGTTTTTGTTTACAAGTCTGTATATGTATATATTTGTTGAATGACTTGTAATGTTTATCGTTTATGCTTTATGGTCTGTATCGGCACATGACATCCCGAGTTTTGGTTATATAATGAAAATACATTTCTTTATGAAATGCTTTGGTAAATATTATTTTATCATACTTTGTTTTTGGGAACAAATTCCGCATCTCTTTTAAAATCAAAAGGATTTACTCTGAAAATGTTTAAAAAGCATAAATGAAACCGGTCTTTTCTGGCCGAGATTTTGGGGATGTCACAGTTGGTATCAGAGCATTAGTTTAAGCGAACTAGGAATTTGTAGGGTTTCTAGACTTAAACTTAAAATGCTAAGTGAAATTTTGAGATGCGTGTCTGTGATATTTTAGACACGAGCACTAGTTTATTTTAGGAAAATTGCCTAAAATGCTTTTATGTGCTAAATGTTATATGTTTGCCATATATGATATTATTTGTTCGGATCTATGGTCTATGGCCGACCGAATCTGGAAACCTTATGTGTGTAGGATTCTAAGCGTACGTCTACGATATTAGAACTAGCATGTAAACGTTTCGGAGCGATAAGGATGATTTGAATATCTATCGTGAATGAGGATCTAATTTCACCTTATTCGGTGTGTAGATCAAAAATGGTGAGAACAAGAAGTGGAGTTGGAAATGCTGATGAAAACAGGAATCAACCACCAGTGATTGAGCAAATACCTGTCGAAGCAGCAGTACCTGAGCCGATAACAATGGTTGGTGTACAATTGATGATTCAAATGATGTTGGATCATCAAATGGAGGAGACTAGGCGATTGCTTCAACAGAATCATGAAGAACTGTCAATTCAAGTAGAAGAGCCCGAATTAAATGAAGGGCACTCGGAAGGTGGAAACTTCAGTGGGTCTGTTGGTCAAGCCAACCCACCGATAGTTAGGCAAAACAACCATGACGGAAGGAATGATGGAATGGGATGAAAGTACAAGGACTTTCTAACTTGCAAACCATCGACCTTCAATGGAAAGGAAGACCCAATTGGAGTGATGAATTGGAACTCCGAAATGGAGTTGGCCTTCATGACTTGTGGCTGCATAGGCAAGTTGCAGACTATCTACGCAGTACATCAATTCCGAGGAGGAGCCGTTCGTTGGTGGAACACTCTAGGAAAGACGTTAAGCCCTAACGAGCCACTTCAATTGACATGGGCAGAGTTCTTGGTGCAGTTGAAGCGCAAATTCTACTCGGCTCAAAATTTGTTGGAGTTGGAGAATAAGTTTTTGGCATTGACGAAAGGCAGCATGTCAGTTGATGAATACACCAATAACTTCACCGATAAAATGGAGTTTGCCTTGCGTATCGTCCCAGACGAGTTGACAAAGGTGGACCGGTATGCGAAGGGACTCCCATGGGAGTACGAGGTGCCAGTACGTCAGGCACATACTCTAGAGGCAGCTATCTGGGCTGCCAAGTCTGTTGAGAACATGATTAAGGGGAGAACCACCGACAAGGTTGAGGTTGGTGGGAAGAGAATGTTTGAGGGAACATCTGTTTCCGGTAAGAAAAGCAAATTTTCGAAATCTGATTCGAAAAAGTTTGGTGGAGGAAAAGGAGGCGAAGCGAAATGGTGTGATAAGTGTAAGAAGAAGCACTTTGGGAAATGTAGTGAGGATGTAACCTGCTACAAGTGCGGAAAAATTGGGCATTTTGCCAATGAGTGTCTGAACAACAAAAGGATGTGTTTTGGTTGCAATGAAGAGGGGCACATTTTGAAAGACTGTCCAAAGAAGAAGGAGGCAGCGAGACCCAACATTCCACCAAAGCCGAAGGCGAGAGCCTTCCAGATGACACTTGAGGCTGCGAAAGATGAAGCAGATGTCGCTTCAGGTACCTTTCTTGTTAACGAACTACCTACTCAAATTTTGTTTGATTCTGGAGCCAACTACTCCTTCATTTCGCATGAGTTTGGTAGGAAACTAGCTTTGCCTGTTGATAGACTAGATAATGCTTTATTAGTCGAAGTAGCTAGTGGCAAGTTTGTACCTGTTAGCCATCGTATGAAAGACATCTTAATCGACCTTAATGGGAATAAGTTTCACGAGGAATTATTGCGTATCGAACTTAATGGTTTCGACATCGTGTTGGGAATGGATTGGCTTAGCGCCAATGATGCCGAAATATTGTGCAAGAAGAAGATAGTTAAAGTAAACCAGTCTGGGAAAGATTCATTTATGGTATACGGGGACAAATGGCGAGTAAATTCTGGAATCATTTCCCTAATGAAAGCCAGGAAGTGTTTGACCAAAGGATGTACATCATATTTAGCATTCGTGATCGATGCTAAGAATGAAAAGAAGGTGATGCAGAGTATTCCAGTGGTGTGTGATTATCCGGAAGTATTTCTCAAAGATCTTCCTGGATTACCACCTGATAGAAAAGTGGAGTTCAGAATAGACTTGTTACCAGGAACCACGCCAATAGCAAAAGCACCTTATCGATTAGCACCGACAGAGATGAAGGAGTTGATGATGCAAATTTAGGAGTTATTGGACAAAGGTTTCATTAGACCTAGTTCATCGCCCTGGGGAGCTCCGGTGTTATTTGTGAAGAAGAAAGATGGAAGTATGAGAATGTGCATCGATTACACAGAGCTGAACAAGGCAACAATAAATAATAGATATCCGTTGCCGAGGATTGATGACCTATTTGATCAATTGCAAGGTTCGAGCTATTTCTCAAAGATCGATCTTAGGTCAGGATATCATCAGCTAAAAGTAAGAGAGCAAGATATTGAGAAAACTGCATTCAGAACTATATATGGACACTACGAGTTCTTGGTTATGTCGTTTGGACTAACCAATGCTCCAGCAGCGTTCATGGATTTGATGAATAGGGTTTGTAATCCGTTCCTTGATAAATCTGTGATAGTGTTCATAGACGACATTCTGATTTACTCGAAAAGCCAAGAGGAGCATGGCAGACACTTACGAGAAGTGTTAGAAGTCTCAAAGAAGGAGAAGTTGTATGCAAAGTTCTCTAAGTGTGATTTTTGGATTCGTGAAGTCCAATTCTTGAGTCACATGGTCAACCAAGAAAGGATAATGGTTGATCCAGCAAAGATTGAAGTTGTAATGAAGTGGGAGCAACCGAAAATTCCCACGGAGATCCGAAGCTTTTTAGGATTAGCCGGATATTACCGAAGGTTTATCCAAGGCTTTTCTTCGATTGCTACTCCATTAACAGCTTTGACCCACAAAGGAGCTACTTATGCTTGGAGTGATAAGCATAAAGAAGCATTTGAGCAGCTAAAGAAGAAACTATGTGAGGCACCGATACTTTCTCTACTCGATGGAGTTGAAGACTTTGCTATTTATAGCGATGCATCTGGGGTTGGATTGGGTTGTGTTTTGACCCAAAGAGAAAAGGTGATAGCATATGCGTCTCGACAGTTGAAGGAGCATGAAAAGAATTACCCAACTCATGATTTGGAGTCGGCAGTGGTAGTTTTCGCTCTGAAAATATGGAGGCATTACCTCTATGGCACGAAGTGTAAACTTTTCACTGATCATAAGAGTCTCCAATATCTCTTTAATCAGAAAGAGTTAAATATGAGGCAACGACGGAGTTACCTTCATAACACTTTCCATGTGTGTTATTTGAGGAAGTTATGATCATAAGAGTCTCCAATATCTCAATTAACCTCTTGTTTTCATCAATTCTCAATACAGACGTCGGACGAAGAAGTTATGATTTTATAACGAAGTTTTCCTGTCCGGGCCTTCTAAAAATAAATAATAAAAAATAAAGTCAAAGTTAGCCGACGGAGTCTAAACGAAAGTTATAGAGCGTAGTCTCACCTACGCGTGGATATAAAGAACGTTGAAAACGGAGCTTGTATGCAAAAGTTACGGAATTTTGAAGTTTGACGAGTCAAATTACGCCCAGCGTAATTTGAGTACGCCCCGCGTACTCAGGCGGATGCAAGTTGCCTGACCTATACTCGAGTGCCACAGATCAACGCATGCAGTGACGTCAAAGTACGCCCCGTGTAACCAAGTTACGCCCCGCGTACTGAGTACGCCCTGCGTAATTTGAGATTACGCCCCGCGTAATCCCAGACCCTCAGCCTATAAATAGAACTCGAAATCAGCCATTTTCTCTTGTTCAAACTCTTCCTTCTCTCTAAGTTTTGCCTCGATTTGCGTGCCAATCATATCCCGAAGCCCCGATATCATTACCGAGCCCCGAAGCAAGATCCGAAGCCCCGAGGATCCCGAAGAGCGTTATTCCCGAGCCGAAGCTCTGCCCGCAAGGAGTTCGATTTTGGTGAAGATCTTCCAGATCTATCAGAAGTATACTACTTCTATAAGCCGTAGTGCTGTCGGATCATCTTCTGATCAAGTGAGTGTGTAGTTACCTTCTTCCAACACATTATTATAAAGTATTTTATATAAAATACGTGCTATGTGTATATATTTTGTTGTTATATGTGTGAATGTATATTCACTCTCTTCTATCTCATAGATCTGAGTTATTCTCCATAAAATACGTGTTATGTGTGTGCGCCTCATCTGTTATATGGAATATGTATTGATTAAAGCATGCTATACAGGTTTTAAACTATGTATAAAAATGTATATTTTTATCTACTAATATGTTGGGTAGAACATAGGTAGATAGTTGGTGTGTAATAAACAGATGAGAGGCCTCGATGTTGTTTTGATTTAGTCATCTAGCGAAGTTTAGATGACGACCACAGACTCTTCTAGACAGTCTTGTAGAACACTAGCAGGCTCGCCACCTGTAGGTGTTAATGAACTTGGGTGTTCATTCGCTGTACTCCATCCCCCCCCCCCCCCCCACGGTTGCCTTATTTGACATATATTGTCGTGAAACCCCCGAATGCATGTGTTGTCTCCCCGATGAAATATTCTTAGACTAGGTCCCTTGTGTTAGTTATTTTAGGGACATAAAGTGAGAATAACGGGAATGGGTAATTGGGTTATCGTTGGTTGATGAAAAATTAATTTAATTATTTATTGTGGGTTGAAAACCCTATATGCTCACCAGGCTCCCAAGCCTGACCCACTCAGTTTCTTTGTATTACAGGAAGTGGCGCAAGGGCATGAGATGGATAATCATCAAGTTGTTTTTGTTTACAAGTCTGTATATGTATATATTTGTTGAATGACTTGTAATGTTTATCGTTTATGCTTTATGGTCGGTGTCGGAACATGACATCCCGAGTTTTGGTTATATAATGAAAATACATTTCTTTATGAAATGCTTTGGTAAATATTATTTTATCATACTTTGTTTTTGGGAACAAATTTCGCATCTCTTTTAAAATCAAAAGGATTTACTCTGAAAATGTTTAAAAAGCATAAATGAAACCGGTCTTTTATGGCCGAGATTTTGGGGATGTCACATTCCCGTCCTACTACCACTATCACATATACATATCATGCCAGCATATAAACATATCATCACATACTGTCAGACATATATGGGGTGTCTGACCTACCCTTCGGTCCTAACAACCCAACTCTACTACTATCACATATAACATATCATGCCAGCATATGACATATCAGGTAGTAGCAAACCTAGATGATATCACAAAGACAATCAACTAACATACAACTCCTACTGGTGGGTAGACATTGTGGCCGTAGACCCACCGCTACTGGAAGGTAACTCACCTCGTAGTAGCTGTTGAACTGTGCGGGAATCCTTTGACTTCTGCCGCTGCTGCTCTGGATATACTCCGGCTATAATTCCCACAAAGCACTTAGTCATACACTGCTAACTGTTCTTAGGGTAAAATGACCATTTTACCCCTGACCAAGTCAAAGTCAAAGTCAACTTCCAGTTGACCTGACTCGCCGAGTTGGCTCGCCAACTCGTCGAGTCCCAATCCCTTTACTCGTCCTCAACCATGACCCCACTTGTCGTGTTGGGCCGTCAACTCGACGAGTTCTTCTCTCATATGAACATCACATGAAAACTCATCTGACTTGCCGTGTTGATGAACAACTCGTCGAGTTCACCTCCATCTGATGACCAAGTTCTGTCCTCGACTCGTCGAGTTGATGAACAACTCGTCGAGTTCATCTTCATCCTTAAGAAGATTGCCTTGGACTCGCCGAGTCTGCTCATGCACTCGCCGAGTCCCATGAATTTCCAGAACAATGGCTTAGTCCAGAACGTTGGGTCACTCCCCAGGACTCCCTAAAACCTTTCCACACTCAACTAGGTCCTTTTGACCCTCAACTGATATGGGACAGAAACCTTGGATTCGCCGAGTCCAAGAATGGACTCGTCGAGTTGGTCACATCCACTCACTAAAACTTCAATTTCTGATGTACAACCCTTGATCAAAAGATAGATCTATGCTTCTACAATCGATCCAGCACGTAAAGTTACAACGTTTACGTGCTTGCATGGGACTTTGAGCTCAAAAGGTCCAAAAACAAGCTCTTACAATGCATGGGGCCTTCTTTGAGTGCAAAAGCCACTCCTTTCTGCCTTGTAACCCCTCTAAGGACCTAGATCCGAAACATCAACCCCCAACCATGCTTGCAAACATGGTTGATGACCAAAATGGATTAGAAAAGCCCTAAAACTCCACAAAATGGGATCTATCTAAAGAGCACACAAGGTATAGATTTTATACCTTCTGAAGACTGCAAATGATGTTCAAAATCGGATCCCTCTAGCCTCCTCGTGATCCTTCAAGCTTTTCCTTCCTTCCTTGGATCACCAAAGCACCAAAATCACTCTAAATGCCTTAGATTGCTTTAATAATGGCTAGGGTTTGCTATGGGGGTCTTCTGCGAGCAAATGGGACGAAGGAGGCCGAGTTAAGGAGTTTAAATACGGTGCAAACCTTCGGATTAGGGTTTTTGTCCAGACAGGGCCTACTCGCCGAGTCTGGGACCCAACTCGTCGAGTGCACAGCTTAAACTCCGCGTCTCATCCCGCTTTTACTCGGTGAGTTGGTCCTTCAACTCGTCGAGTCCGAGGCCAAAATGCAAAATATTTTAAAGAAGAGAATACATACCAAGAACCAAGTGGTACAATATGGCCACTACGTGGCAACTATCTGATAGAAAACCCTACTTTTCCGAGTTTTCTCTCTATTTAAAGGAATGAGAACGCTAGGGTTTTCTCACTCTCATCCTCCAAAAGATTAGAAGAAACCCTAATCTCCTTCCTCCATTGTTGAAGCCCTTTTTAGTGTTTTTGAAGTTATTGAAGGAAGAAGAAGTGAGCAAAGATTCGACAAGCAAGTCTCAATTCTTCACCCTAGCACTCTTTTGGATCTTTGTAAGTGTCCAACACTCGATTTTTATCATGTTAGGTTGCTAGATCTTGATTTTGGCCCCTTAATCTTCATGTTTTTAGTTGGATTGGTGAGATCTCATAAAGTTTGCAACTTTATGAATATTTGGAACATTTGGTATAATTGGTGGTTTTGATATGAAGTATAGTTGAGTTTTTGAGCCATGCATGAGATTTTTATCAAAAACTTTTATTTTGACTCACTATGGCTTCAAGACATGCATTGGACATGCATGTCTATAAGGTACCAACTTTTATGTTAGTTTTGGTGGTTGAAACCCATCTAGAGTTAATAGCCTAAGGACTTTTTGGAATAAGTGTTTAATGGATGAATCCATGTCTCGTTTAGCCTATTTGGAACCTTGGATTTGAGATTTTGACCTTTTGGGTGGTCTTAATGGATAAAGTTGGAAATTTATCCTTCAAGACCAACTTTCAGACCAGATTTGAGATTTGGAGCTTTTGGAATCAAAGAAAATAGCTTAACCCATTAAGATGTTGCAAACCCAGCACCTACGGCGTGGCCTTAAGTCGCTATGACGTAGCGACTGGGAAATACCCGATCGTGTAGTTATATAAGGGCCACGACGTGGCGGTTGATTAAAGTAAATGTCGACCATTGACTTTGACCAATGACTTGAGTTGACTTTTGGTTAAACTCCTAGTTTTGGAAAGAGAAGTACGGGTTACCTTGTGTGGCCATATAGGTGGTGTATAGCATCTATATTCTGGACAGTTAGAGTGGTAGAAGTCAATGATCGTCTGATAGGTGAGACTTCTCATTGTACTTATGGGTCTAAGGGACTAATGCCAGCCTACTGGATTATGTTATGTAGAATGCTAGTTGTCTTTGTGATACTTGCATGGAAGACCCTGAGGGTAGTTCATGGCACTTGTATGAAAGACCATTGGGGTATCCCCTGGCAATTGTATAAAAGACCATGGGGGTAGACCATGACAATTGCATGAAATACCATGTGGGTAGCCAATGTCACTTGGTTGTAAGACCTTGGGGGTAGCCCATGGCATTCTAGTAAAATACCATGGGGGTAGCACATGGGAACTATATGTATGGCATGTGTTATTTTGGAGAACTCACTAAACTTTGTGCTTAAGGTTTTGTGGTTTAACATTTTCAGGTACTTCCAATTCAAAAGGGAAAGGCCTGAAATAATCCCACAATACCCCCTCATGTTTCCACATTTATGACTATTTTTACGATGATGATTTGATATACTATATTGTCATTGACTTTGAGACGTCTGATGCATGGAATTAATGATTTTTAAAATGAAAATTTTTATCACTATTTTGCGGTGTTACACCGGTGCTGCATCACTAGATCTAATCTCATCTTGGCTTAGCACAGCCTTTTTGGGTACTCCAACATTATAATGGTTTTTGTGACAACCCGATATATTCAACTCTATGTAATGACCTAAAAAGTCAAGTATTGTAACCACTTTTGATATAATGAAATTAACATCGAAAATAAAATGTCCAAAAATCTCAAATTAATTACCTACTATGTTAGATGGCATTAAACCGTGATCGTACATAAAAAGAACGCCCAAATCTGACTTCGTATATAGAAGTTATGATTTTTCCAAGTTCGGCTTAGCGACAGACAGCTAAAAACTCGAAACGGAGATCGAGCGACTTTTGGTCGGAATGACCTAAATGAGAATCGAAGGTATCGACAATGGTTTTTCAACGGTAAAAAGTCTGGCAAAAACATACGTCAGATAATGAAGTTATGAATTTCTAACGAAATTCTCTTACCGCGACCTTTTAAAAATAAATAATAAAAATAATTTCAAAATTTGCCGACGGAATCTAAACGAAAGCTGTAGAGCGTGGCCTCACCTACGCGTGGATATAAAGAATGTCGAAAACGGAGTTTGTATGAAGAAGATATGAATTTTTGAAGTTTATTAAATAAATAAAATATAAATTTTATTATTTAATCTCGGCATTATCCGAAGGAGGAGTCACCAGGTCGATCCGAGTTACGCCCAGCGTACTCGAGGACTAGGCCTCGGATCATCCACGTCGCCCCTATACGAGGCTATGCCCCGTCCCATCCGAAGCTCCGACGCAGTAGAGGAGGCAGTCACGCATGACGCACGTGTATGCCCAACGTACCCAGGCGGTTCCCAGCCCCTATAAAAGGGATGTGAGGGTTCCGAAGAAATGGCTCAATTTCTCTTAACTTTCTTGCATTCTTGCCTCGTTTTTCCTGCACGTGCTATCCCGAAGCCCCAGTTTCCTTGCTCAAGTCCCGAAGGTCGTTTGTGCTCCCGAGATTCCCAAGAATCTCGAGAAAATCTGTTTTCTCGAGTCGAAATTCTGCTCGATTTTCATCTCGCCTTTTTTGATCTTTCAAGTGAGTTCATAACCCTATAATCCACACTTTTAAATGTTTTATAAATGCTTTTATATGCTTTTAAGGGAGAAAATACAAGTAAAACACACGATTATTATCGTGTGTTATATAAAGTTTCATTATACACTTTTATCAACGGAATCATATGTGATTTATAACTTTTATAGGGAAACTTTTGTATGCAAAATATATCACGATAACATCATATTTTTTTGAAATGAAAAATGTTGTTATATATGTATAAATCAAACACTATGCTTATACTGTATGTATATGTGTCCATCTTAGGCACTACAAAAATTATACTTTTCATAACAAGTGAGCATTTCACTAGGGATTACTATACAAACGAGACACACTTTTAGAAAACTATAATAGGTATAGTTTTACGAGAACATCATGAACTTTTACATACTAGAAACACTATTTCAAGAAGTTACTTTCACATACAAGAACGAACGAACATTTTCACACGTAAATCTGTTTTATACTAAGTTTTGTGAGACATTAACTTCACGTACGTTCGAGTACACATTTCAAGTCCTGTATTATATACCAGAATCCCTTGGAGGGGGGGGGGGAGCATGGTGTTTGTGTATAGATCTATACGGGATTGACAACCCCGCGCCCTGACTGTTAGCTACAATACACCATTTGGGGTGACAAACATCAGAACATTGCAACGCCTGAAGAACGTTATGTATAGGCATTTCTAGTCAATAGCATGGTTATAAAACTCACATGGAGTATTAAAAATACATTGATTTACGGGGTTTTTCAGACGTATTGAAAATTTTATACGAACATAAATTTTCTAGAAACAAACATTGGTCTTGATAGAAGGTTACATTTATGCTAGTAGAAAATATGGGATTTTCTAGGAACAAACAAACAAAAACAAAACATTTCATTTCATATAGACGTTTTCATTTAATACTTATGAAACTCACCAGCTTAAATGTTGATCTACTCTTTCAAAACTACTTGTATGTCCCAGGGATTCAGTAATTACAAGTAACAAACAGCTTTTGAAGAAGGGACACTGCATCGCCAGTTTAAATTCATATTTTGGCATCATATTGTAATTGGTTTTGAACATGTATCTTTTAACAATGTAAACTTTCAATTATATATATATGATGGTTATATTGCTTTCTTTACTATGTATTCTATTGTTACGTTACCACATGAAGTCATCCGCCCCCGAACGTTTCCGCCATTCCGGTTTGGGGGTGTGACAGATTGGTATCAAAGCAATGTTTATAGTGAACTAAGTATATCGAACCACATAAGATATACAAACTATAAATGCTTAAGGGACCAATACTCTCTGACAAAACATTTTTTTTGTTTTACGCCTAAGCCACGTTTCATTTAACTTAAATTGTTAGTTCATTTTAGTACAAATACATGCATACAACAACTTATTTTCATGATTATAACTATACAAGAAGTATTTAGACAAGTTGGACACTACGATTAAGACTCGATATATGTAATCAGATTTGGGCCAAATATAGCATGATCAACTATATTTTTCCGAGATTGGACCAATGTATATCGAGGAATGCTCGTAGTGAGCAACAAGTCAAAACTTACCAAAACATCACAAGAATCAAACACACGAATTTAAATACTATAGGAGTATTTGTTACATAAAATAGCTTAACTTACATGCTTAGTCTTACATGTTCCAAATTTTATTCACTTCTTATAACCCTATTCCCGTACAGTCAAATGGCTGGATTTCACTACCCCGGCGACCCCTACTATCCCAACCAAGGCAACGAGGGATGGATCGAAGAGGATCCCGAGGAGGATGAAGAACCCATAGAATTGGATGAAGAGGATGAGTCCGATACCGAATTAGATCTGGAAGTAATCAACCCACCACCCACACACCCTCCCGTCTTCGTGAGAAACTTTCAAGGACCGACTCCCGTTCGGGGAAGTCACCTCTACCATTGGAGCCAACAACAAAGTCTACGCCCTCCCTACGGCATGTGTCAAGACTTCTATGATGTCCGCGGTGGAGGTTCAGCCGATCGAGCACTCCCAATCATGGTGGGAAAGCTAGCCAACCAGTCCTACCAATCCGGAGTTCAAGCTAGCCGGATTCGGGAAGTCAACGTGGAAGTACAGGTTCACACTTCCGACATCCGTAGGCTGGACAGAGCTCAGGACAATGCCCAACTCCAAACCGCAGCATTCCAAGCGCAAATGATTGCAGCCCTCTCCGAATTGAGGGAACAACAAGCCGCCTTCGATATGCATCTTATCGAATCAAAGCAATCGGATGCGGAGTCAAGCTCCAAGCGCAACCTCCGACGCAACTAGTGCTTTCCAAATCCCAAATTTTGTTATAAGTTAGGACCTCGGCTAAAAGTTTTATTTTTCTTTAACTTTGTAACCGGAGACCCTTATAGGGGTCAAATTTTCATGATCGTTGTATCAACTATTATATTAATATAATTGGCACGCTATTATTACTACATTGAGTATTTCGTTCAATCCTTAGAATATTATGGAGAAACCATACGCTTGTTTCATATATTCGGATTTATGAATAACTTCCATTCTTCTATCTTTGAAACTCCTACTATCATCTGTTGTTGATCTATAGCGATTTAGTTCATGAGACACATTCATTTTTTATGCTATGAAATTCTTACCTTTGTCTTTTCAATCTATAATTGAAGGATGTCTCCGCATAGAAACCCGAGACGAAACAATGGTGGGGAAGCACCGATACCACCACCGCCTCCACCTCCTCAATTTGATGCTGCCATGTTCCAAGCAGCTGTCACCGCAGCTGTAGCGGCTGCCATGTCACAGATCAATACCCCTGTTACTACTGGTTCGAGAATTGGCACACTTCCTTCCAACCATGGCGAGAGTCATGGGCAACCCCGAGAATGCACCTATAAGGACTTTACGAATGCCAAACCCCGGATGTTTAATGGAAGTGGTGGTGTGATGATTTTGAGGCAGTGGATCGAAAGGACAGAATCAGTCTTTGAAATCTGCTCCTGTCCCGAGCACAGCAAAGTCAAGTTTGCAACTTACACGCTTACTGATAGAGCTTTAACTTGGTGGAATGGCCATGTTAAGGTACTTACTCTGATAGTGGCGAATTCAATAATCTGGGAGAGCTTAAAAACCTTGCTGATGAGAGAGTACTGTCCACGAGGAGAGATTAAAAAACTCGAGCACGAACTCTAGACTCTCGGAATGATTGGTACCGACATAGCAACTTATACCAACAGATTCTGCGATCTGGCAATCCTTTACCCACATATGATTGCTCTTGAGAGCAAGAAAATAGAGAGATACATTTGGGGACTGTCGCCCCAAATTCAGTCAAACGTGTTAGCTTCAAAACCTGACACTTTCGAAAGTGCCAAAGAGCTGGCACAATCTCTTATTGATCACGGAAGTCATAAGAACTCAACAATTTTTGCACCAGAACCACAAAAGGGAAACAACAACAACAATAACAAGAAGAGAGGATGGAATAAGGGGAAGGGTGGGTCTTCCCAAGAATCCTCGAAGAAACAACAACTAGTTACAGTGAATGCTGCTACTGTACCTACTACCGTTCCTACAAATCTCTACACAACAAAGCCTAATGTGGGTAACCTTCCAAAGTGCACCAAATGCACTTACCACCACCATGGACCTTGTCAGGAAATACAGTGCTCCAACTGCAACAAAAAGGGATACACTGTCCGTTTCTGCAAAGCCCCCGTAAAGCCGATCACTCAAGTTCCCAATGCTGGTGTAGGCCAAGCTTGCTACAGTTGTGGCGAGGTAGGCCACTACAAAAGGAACTGCCCGAAGGCAGCGAATACCGGCGGGGTGGAACGAGTTTTGGCTATAGGCCACGAAGAAGCTGGAGCAGATCCTACAATAGTTCCTGGTATGTTTCTTCTCGATAATTCATATGCATGCATACTATTCGATAGTGGAGCAGAGAGAAGCTTTGTGAGTCAAAACTTTATTCACTTACTTAAAAATAAACCTAGCATGTTAGAAAAATCATTCACTATAGAAATGGAAAACGGAAAAACGAAAAACGAAAAACACTAACTGCATATACATGGGTTGTACATTAACTTTAGACGGTCATTCTTTCCCAATCAACCTCATGCCGGTCCAAATTAAAAGTTTTGACGTCATAGTCGGCATGGATTGGTTAAGTTTTCTTTGCGCCGACATCATGTGCTTTGAGAAAGCAGTTCATCTTAATCTCCCTAACGACGAAACATTAGTGATTTACGGTGACAAATCAAGTACAAACCTTCGCATCATTTCATGCATCCAAGCTCGAAAGTGTTTGCGGAAGGATTATCATGCATTTCTTGCACACAAAGTCGATACGAGTCAGGAAGTAAAGGAAATTAAGGGCATTCCAAAAGTACATGACTTTCCCGATATCTTTCCAGAAGAACTACCGGGATTACCACCACAACGCCAAGTTGAGTTCAGAATCGACTTAGTTCCAGGGGCTACCCCAGTAGCAAAATCACCTTATCGTCTGGCACCAACAGAGATGCAAGAACTTTCTAGTCAGCTTAACGAACTCCACCAAAAAGGATTCATTAGACCAAGCTTCTCACCTTGGGGAGCACAGGTCTTGTTTGTAAAGAAGAAAGACGGGTCGTTCCGTATGTGCATTGACTATAGAGAACTGAACAAACATACTGTCAAAAATCGTTACCCTCTGCCCCGCATTGACGACCTATTTCATCAACTTCAAGGAGCAAACTACTTCTCGAAGATAGATCTATGATCCGGATACCACCAATTACGAGTACTAGAGGAAGATCTTCCCAAGACAGCCTTCCGAACTCATTATGGACACTATGAATTTGTAGTGATGCCGTTCGGATTAACCAACGCACCAGTGATATTCATGGACCTAATGAATAAGGTGTGCCGTCCTTACTTGGATCAGTTTGTCATCGTCTTCATCGATGATATACTTATCTACTCCCAAAGTAAGGAAGAGCATAGTCAGCACCTACGAAAAGTCTTAGAAACATTACGATCGGAGAAGCTCTATGCGAAGTTCTTTAAATGCGAATTTTGGATTCGAAGAGTCGGATTTTTGGGCCACGTTGTTAGCAAAAAGGGGATACACGTGGACCCCTCCAAAATTAAGGCCATTGAGAACTGGTCGGCACCAAAGACGCCTATAGAGATTCGTCAATTTCTAGGTCTCGCTGGCTACTATCACAGATTCATAAAGAACATCTCTAGCAGTGCGAAACCTCTTACTACATTGACCCAGAAAGGCGTGGCCTTTGACTGGGAAGCAAAACAAGAGAAGGCGTTCGAAACACTGAAATAGGCTTTGTGCACCGCACCGATACTATCCCTCCCCGAAGGGACAGAAGATTTCGTAGTGTATTGCGATGCATCAAATCAAGGACTTGGTTGTGTTCTTATGCAAAGAGGGAAGGTTATTGCCTATGCCTCCTGTCAGCTTAAGATACACGAAGTAAACTATGAAACACACGATCTTGAGTTAGGAGCAGTGGTATTTGCTCTGAAGATCTGGAGACACTACCTGTACGGAACAAAGAGTACTATCTTCACCAACCACAAGAGCCTTCAACACATTTTTGATCAGAAGGAGCTCAACATGCGACAATGACGATGGGTCAAGCTACTCAATGACTACGAATGTGAAATTCATTATCAATCTGGAAAGGCCAACGTAGTAGCTGATGCCCTCAGTCGAAAAGAATAAACTGGTCGGATAGTCAAATCGCTGACTATGACTATCCATTCCCACTTATCGACACAAATTAAGGAGGCTCAACTGGAAGCTTTGCAACCTGAAATGTGGCGGGTGAATCCCTGAGAGGAAGGGAAAAGAATCTAGAAATCAAGGGTGGCGAAGCATATTTCTCATGGACTGTATCTGGACACCGAAACATGGTGGCTTCAGAGACGTAGTCATGGCTGAAGCACACAACACGAGATATTCCATTCACCCAGTTCAGATAAAATGTATCTGGATCTTAAGAAACTATACTAGTGGCCTAACATGAAAGCAGAAATTGCTACCTTTGTAAGTAAATGCCTTACTTGCGCTAAGGTTAAGGTCGAGTATCAGAAACCTTCAGGATTACTACAACAACCGGAGATACCGGAATGGAAATGGGAACGAATTACTATGGACTTCATAACCAAGTTGCCCAAGACAACGGGTGAACTCGATACCATATGGGTCACCAAATTTACGCATTTTCTACCATTCAAAGAGACTGACAAGATGGAGAGACTTACAAGAACTTACATAAGGGAAATAGTGCGACTGCATGGTGTTTCGATATCCATTATCTCCAATAGAGATAGTAGATTCACGTCAAGGTTCTGGGAGTCACTACAAAGTTCCCTAGGGACTAGGCTAGATATGAGTACAACCTACCATCCACAAAAAGACGGGCAAAGTGAGAGAACAATACAAACCTTAGAAGATATGTTGAGATCTTGTGTGATTGACTTTGGAAAGGCATGGGATATCCACTTACCCATTGTCGAATTTTCATACAACAATAGTTATCATACGAGCATAAAGGCTGCTCCATTTGAAGCCCTCTATGGCCGTAAGTGCAAGTCCCCTCTGTGCTGGACTAAATTTGGCGACACCCAGTTAGCTAAAAGACGAGTTCCTGAAAGCACTCTCACCGGTCCGGAAATCATACGGGAAATGATATGTGTATTTTTATATATATTTTTATGCATTATATCTTAATATTTTGGCCTTTATTATTCTCTTTTAGAACTAAAAAGTACTTATAATGCTTTGAATTATGATTTGCAGCTATTCGTTGTCGATAGAGCACAAAAGAAAAGACTGAAGCGGAAATCGGGCTTAGAGGCTAAAAGAAACAAAATTGCTGGATGAGCCGTTTACGCCCCCACGTAATGGACTTGTACGCCAAGCGTAATGGCCAAATTCGAGTTGCGCCCAGTGTAATCTATGTGTACGCCCCGCGTAACAGCTGGCATCCAGATAACTCCATCGCGCATTAATCCTCACTACGCCTAGCTTAATCCGACTTACACCCAGTGTACGTAAGTCGGTTACAAGGGTTATAAAAGACGATTATCAGCTAACCAGAAGGGAGGATTCGACTTCTAACCTAGTTTAGTCGATAATTAACTTCTGTTAAGCCGTTTTGAGGGTCTAGAAGGCGGCCGGAAGGCCGTTAAGCTAACAGGAGCGGAGATCGGAAGGATTGGAGAGTGGATACATGTCGGTAATCATGTGGGTTGTTAACGTGACCATGTTTAGCATTCCACTGTGATACTATTATGTATTTAGTTTCTGATTTGGGTGTAAAAACCTTTTACCTTGTGTTTATGATTGAATGAAACCTTGATTATTAGACTAATTGCTATATTGAATTGTTTGTTTATGTTTAATTTATCTTGCCAAGCTTGTTAAAAGATCCTTACGTGTTAATGATAATTATTTGCTGTTAATTATTAAGTAAATTGAGTTGTATGAACATCTGCTTGATTGCTTGTCTCTTATGATTTTGATGACTATCGAGATTATAAGTCTAGGAATAACGAATGTGAAACTAGAATTAACTTGGGAATAAGTAAGTTAATGTGTGAGCCTTGTCTGATGACCATCAACAAGAGGTTAATTGAACGACCAATTCGATTAACTATATTTACAAGTCTTGCTTGATACGAACTGAACACTAGGAAACATGTTAGTTTAATCAACTGATCACTGTTTGAATTGAATTGTTTGCTAAAGGATTAGTTATAGTGAACGCGAATCTAATCATTTTAGGAATCAATGAACATGAATAAATGAGTTTGTGTATGCAATTGTCTATGTTTTTAAGGTGTAATTTATCTAAACCAAAGTACCTGAAGAGATTTGCTTTCCTGTTAGTTTATCGAGAGTTGTCAATTAATTGTTCGTTTGAGATTTATTAAACTACTTCTTTATTCTTTTCATGTGTCCTATAACCTATAATAAAATATTTTAAATTAATTCACCACCGTTCCCTGTGATCGACACCCGACTTACCTAAGCTATACTGTAATCTGACTAGGTACACTGCCTATAAGTGCATAGTTAGTCTAAGTTTGTTAGGTTATGAATATTAAAATTAGTGGGTACTTTCGTGCACATCAAGTTTTTGGCGCCGTTGCCGGGGAATGGTTTTCAATTAATTTAGTTTATTTGACTATTCGTTATTTGTTTATAGTTAGTTTAGTTAGTTTTTATTTTTAGTTTTATTTTCGATGATATCATTTCACTTGTCGGGAAGGTTGTTGTTGTTATTTGCAGGAATTTGGGATCATACCTATTGTTTGACTTTACCTTTTGCATGGGTTTCGAGAATGCAAGCGATTAGGGGATTCTTGACCTGCTTAGCCTACTACATTGTTGATTTTTCCAACTCGATCCATGAGGCGTAGTATAGCAAGGCGTATTGTGGTGGTTAAGTGGAAGACCGAGCTCTTGCTGTTCTTGACTAGTTAGGTCGCTTCTTGTTCTACTTTTAGTTAAAGGTGCGAAGAAAACAAAGGAAATATTCTAACAGGTCCCGAAAGTGGTTGTTTTCACAAACCAATTCTTGCATGCAAGGGTTTTAATCAACCATTGTTGTTCGATCTCGACAAAGACAAGTGATCATGACGTCTCATTTTTTTTTAAAAATGTCACTCATCGGAAAGTCATGGCTGTTGTTGAAGCAATTAAAACAGAAAAAAAAATTATAAGTCCCCAAATTAATTAGTTAAAAGAAAGGAATTTCAAATAAAGAAAAGGAAATATTTCAGTTACAATTACGCCCAACGTAATTTTAATGTACGCCAAGCGTACTCAACCACTGATCGTGGATGGCTATTTCTCGGAGTTGGGGTTACGCCCAACGTCACCTTGTTTTACGCCCAACGTAAATCGACAACAGGTTTTATCATTTTACCCTTTTGACTTTTTGTTATTCTTTCAATTCTTCTTCTTTCGCATACGTTGTGACGAGAAGTTCTTCCACAAGACTCTCGATTTTTCTTCTTTTCTTGTAAAATTCGACACAAAGGTATGTTATTCGGTTACTCTATGTCTTTGATTTGTGTTTGAATCAGTGAAATTTGCTGCATTATGCCTTTGTTCAAATCTAGGGTTCATATATTTCTTGAATTAGGGCCGATTTCACAAATGTATGTTTGGATTATGGCTTAAATAGACCGATTTCGTTCAATAGACTAAACCCTAGGACCTAATTTGGTCTTAATCCCGTCCAATGACCATCGATTTGAGTTTGGGGATGGACGCCTAGTGTACGCCCTATAGACTCTTCGATTCTTGACTGCCCCTATGAAGTTTCCCTGTTAAATGTTTGATAATCACGGATAGACAAAGAACGATCAGGAAGCAAGTTCGAATTCTTGGGCATGTGCTTAATGGTGGTCCTGTTTTTTTACTACCTTGGACCACATATTTGAATGTCTTGTAAGATACTCCTGCAAACAGGTTTTACCTGTGTATTGTATGACCTTTGAATGAGCAGAATATACTTCCACTTCCTGGACGTACGCCCAGCATATGCTGGATGTACCCCCAACGTACAGACCATGACCAAGGACCATTATTTTTGGTTTAAATCTGTTAATGCTGGAATATTTTGTTTGGTTTTGTGTTGGTATTTAATTTGTGCAGATTATGGCCCGAAGAACTCAAAGGACCAACCCTCCCGAGGACGTGATCGATCACCGTTTCTTACAATTTCCGCAAACTCTAAACGACGCAACCCGAGCCCGATATGTCAACAATTTGAGTTTGCTGCTCACTAAAGAGATCGACATAGCACCTTCATTTGACTGGGAATTGGCGACCCAGACTGGACTTGTTGCGCTGATCCAGGATTTTTTGCGATACACGCACTCGGACGCAAGCGGAGTGCATTTGTTCGTATGTCAGGGATGGGCACGATTGTTCAGGATCCAGGAGCCTGTTTATCGGGAATTTTTGTTGGAGTTTTACGCTACAGTTTCCTATGACCCTAGGAAGGCACCCGATGATAGGACAGCCTTTTCCTTCAGACTGGGGGGTGTGAGCCGGGAGTGCAGTGTGATAGAGCTCGCAACTAGAGTGGGGATATATACAGCAGACGAGACGAGGAATGTCCACTTCCCGGCATTCCTTGCTGATTGTCTCACGGATCGGCCAGATGACTATAATGAGAACACTTTTTGGGCCGAGATTACAGGGGGAGTATACACGCCATCTACTGCATGGGGGAGGATGATTCGGTCGACTACATACAAATTGCTGCACCGTTTGATTTCCATATCTCTCACGCACCATAAGAACAGTGAGAGTGTGCCTTCGACAGACTTGTATTTCTTATGGGCACTTGTTACTCCAGGGAGGCACCTGAACCTTCCAGTTGCGTTAGCTGTGTATTTGGGTAGGAGGGCCAGGGGACTTCGGGAGGATAGCCCGATTTGCGGGGGGGGGGGGGGGGGGGGGGGGCATTTTATCACGCGATTAGCTCGATCATATTAGTTGTTGACGTGTGAGATCACGAGATCGATGGTGTTTCATGATATGAGGCCGATGAGCCTTCAGTTATTGGAGTCGATGCGTGTACTTGAGCGGGGCGGAGATGGTGTTTTGCGGGTACGACCAGATGATGTGCCGGACGAGGAGGGTGCCGTCGAGCCACAACCGAGACGGGTCCAGCGGCGTAGACTTGCTCCTCGGGGAGCGCAGCAGGGACCTGAGCCAGAGATTGATATGCGTTACCTAGCTCAGCGCATTGACCGTATCGACGTGGGGGTTCAGAACCTTGGTGAGTATGCTGCACAAGTGGAGAGACAACAGAAGTGGTATGGGGATGCGTTGACCGCATTCTTTTCCCACCAAGGGTTTCAGTACTCGGTTCCTTTCCCTCCACCATTCCAGTCACGACATGATGGAGCCGGTACTTCTGGGACACATCAGTATGATGACGGAGATGATGAGTGATTTAGTTATCCTTTTTATTTTTATTTTTGTTTTATTTTTAGTTTATTTTTGTGTTGCTTAGTATTAGTATTTTTATTTGGTATGTAATTAAGTTTAATTTAGGGTGTTTTACTTTTGTTTTCCATGTTGATGCTCTTTGGTTGTTTAGATCTCTGCAAAATTTTCGCCTTTAGAAAGCTGGCAGTAAGTTCAACAGCTAGGTCCGACTGTTGCTAGAGAGAGCCGTGTGAGAGTTCGAAGATTATAGTCAAGACCCACAATTTGTCATAAGTGTGGGGTGCATATTGATTTCGTGAGAGATTATATAGAAGTGTGGCATTTTATTTTTGACTCTTATGATATGGATGAGTTGTTCCCACACCATAGAGTTTTATTTCGACGCGAGGAAGAAGTATGATCCCGACTGCCACGACATGGTTGACACTTTCCTATGTTGTGGGAGATTTTTCATCGCGAGAAGAGGATGTCATTCTTGACAAGACGATGTGGTCGACACTTTCCCACTTCATGGTTACGATACATTGCATTTGTTTGCAATCTTGTGCACCACATTTTTGAAGTCGGCAGTCTTGATTTTATTTTTTGGCAAATTCATAAGCAGCAGTTCCAGTTTTCATTCTTTCAGCAATATTTGAAGCAACTTGTTGCAGCCCCATTCGATCTCGCCACAACTACCCCAGGGGAGTCTGTTCCTTTTTCTCCCTTTTTATGTGCTTAATTAGTTTTATGCGTACAATGAGGACATTGTATGAAATAAGTGTGGGGTAAGGGGTCGGTAAAAGTAAATTATAAAAAAACGTAATAGTTTGGAAATTGCTAGATTTAGGGAAATTTAAAAATTTATAAACTTGAAATAATAGTTTAATTTAGAAAAATCTAGTGATAATTTAAATTTTGCTAATATTGTATGAGATGATCCGATGAGAACTCAAATGTTTGTTGAGCCAATATACGTTATAGTGCATTTGTGGCCTCCCTTATTTTAGTGAAATCATGGAACAAAAACATAAAATCGCTTAGTTTGAGGGATGCAATATGTTTAGCATCGTGTACCAGAAATGTATCCAGGAAAATTATTATCGTTAACCAATAAAGGTTGAAGTTGAGCACCCCTGCTTAAGCATGTAGGTTTTGAGTGAAAAAAAAAGTGAGGTACATGTAAAAAGAGAGAGAGAGAGAGAGAGAGAGAGAGAGAGAGAGAGAATTGCAAGAAAAGTTTGAAGAATTTTGGAGCAATTAAAGTGAAGATCAAAAGATCAAAATTCCAAGAGTTCAAAAATTGAAGATACCAGAAATCAAATCAAACAAGGTGGTGAATTCAAAGAAATCAAACATCCAATTATCAAGAAACTGAAGAATTCAAAGAAGCTCCATAGTGGTATCATAAATTGTAATTCTAGATTATGTATGCTTGGGTTGCTCAACCAAAAATACCTTGAGGTTAGGAGGTTTTCTCGGATGGATTCGGAGGGATGCATAAAGTGAGCATTGTTCGAAAGAAGTGGGCGAGTGTTTATGAAGATTGTGAGTATTTAAAGTATGGGGGGTACTTTAGGAAAATTTTAGACACAAATGCATGCGTTGCGGTCTTGACATAATGGCTGAGTTTTAAATGGATTTTTTAGTACGATATTGGTAAAATAAAAGTAAATTTGCTTGGGGGCAAGCAAAGGCTAAGTGTGGGTTATTTTGATATGTGTATTTTTATATATTTTTATGCATTATATCTTAATATTTTGGCCTTTATTATTCTCTTTTAGAACTAAAAAGTACTTATAATGCTTTGAATTATGATTTTTAGCTATTCGTTGTCGATAGATCACAAAAGAAAAGACTGAAGCGGAAATCGGGCTTAGAGGCTAAAAGAAAGGAAAAATGTTGGAGGAGTCGTTTACGCCCCGCGTAATGGACTTGTACACCAAGCGTAATGGCCAAATTCGAGTTAGGCCCAGCGTAATCTATGTGTACGCCCCGCGTAACGGCTGACATCCAAATAACTCCATCGCGTATTAATCCTCACTATGCCCAGCGTAATCCGACTTATGCCCAACGTACGTAAGTCGGTTACAAGGGTTATAAAAGACGATTATTGTGACAACCCAAATTGTTCCGTTACATTTCCCCGTTACCGTTAACGGAATATTCCAATTTATAAAAGTTCCGTTAATTAGAGGTCGTCAATTTAATAAACATTCCATTTGTTTACATTTAATATGCCGTTGAGTCGTGATAAAAGGAAATAAAAACACATAACACACATTTCCATTTATTTGGAAAATGTTAAGTTTTATTATTACGACTACCAAATCGGGTGCGACCAAAAGCCCCGTTTAACGACAGTATCAGGTAGAATTCCACTGAGCTCCAACTCCCACCCATATATAAGGGGGAGTAAACTCCATTTGGAGCTTTTCCACCCTCTCTCTCTAGACTCGTTTTCGCCCCGAATCCGCAACCAAACGCTTCCAAATTGTAAGTCCGCTTACCGTAGCTTATTCTAAACATTATGATTCGTATTTATAGCTTCGAAATCGGACTTGGAAGCTGTGAAAGAGGAGTTTATGGCCTAAGCTCCTCCTTAGGCTGTAAACACCTAAAATGAGGCCAAAATGACCCAAACTTGTCCCTAATGGCTTGGAAATAAATTGAGGATTAAGCCTAGGAGTGTTTGATCATTTAAAACAATCAAAATGGGACATAAAAGGGAGTTTTCGGCCTAGGCATATGACAAGGCCGTAAACACCTCTTAAGCATGTTAAAATGTCCCAAACACACTCCTAAAACACCCTTAGGCTTAATACAAAATTTAGGGACTTGATATTTGGGGTTTGGATCATTTAAACACAACAAATTGAAGGGTCAAAAGGAGTTTACGGCCCAGGCATGTACCAGGGCCGTAAACACCCTTAATCATGCCCAAAACATTGATTTTGTCCCCCAATAGCCTTGTGGTAAATCCTAGAACCATCTAAAAATAGTTAGGAGGCCTTAAACATATCAAAATGTATCATACAATAGTTTACGACCATGGCACATACCCTTAGGCTGTAAACTCATAAAAGTATGTTAAATGATGCCCTTAAATCATCCCAAGGCTTGGAAAAATTACTAGAATCACATGTAATTGCTTTAAGTGCCTCAAATCAATTATCCTTAACCATAGGAGAGTTTATGGCCGTAAACTCCAAGTTTATAGCTATGAACTCCCTTTTAAATGGTATTAGTTCATTTAGTCCATTCCAAGGCATTTTAGAAATTCATACCAACAATCCCCAAGTCCAAACAAGCCATTAAACACTCAAAATCGCACCAACATGAGTTCACGGCCGTGAACTCATGTATGTATGTGTTATGTGGCTGTAAACTCCCTTAAATGTTTACTCTTGGGGAGTAAACTCAAATCCCAAGTCCCTAGTGCCATTACACGTCCGTAGATATCACCCGGGTCACTCCAAACGCTAGTTTTGAGGTGTTTAACCTCGTTGGAGTGTAATGTTCCATATAATTAGTAAATATATATATATATATATATATATATATATATATATATATATATATATATATATATAATTAATTATATATGGACATTATTACATTTTACATAGGGACATCACGAGTAATCAAGCCCCGAACGCCCAAACGGCACCTTCGTCGGACCTACTTACACCTGGTGAGTTCATACCCCTGAATGAACCTTTTAAATGTTTTCACATGCTTTATAGGGGGGGAATACAAGTTAAACATGCCAGTTATCATATCCATCACATGTGATTGATAACCCGCATGCACAATATTTTACCACACTGTATACTGTTTTACCGAGTAGGACACTATAAATGGTTTTCTAAAAGGTTTTCACTTGTTCAAGTTCTTACTTTTACTGCTTTATCAAAGTTCCATTTTCAAACTGATTTATGAAAGGTTTCCAAAGAATTTATAAAGGTTTAAATCAAACTTCTTTCACAAAGGAATACCAAGTCGTGATTTTCTTATATAAAGGTTTTCCAAAGTTTACGTCTATGTTTTTATACTTCTACTTGGTTAAGATACCACTGCATTATTTCTGCTTAGATAACGTTTCCACTTCGTGATACACTTATATCTGATGGACGCTTATACTTTTTCACACTCTTACTTAGTGATACGTTTCTACTTCACTTATACTTGATATCGCTTCTACTTCACTTATACTCGATACGCTCTTACTTCACTTATTGTCGTCTCTACTTCGTGATACGCTTATACTTGTTCGACACTCCTACTTCACTTGTTAGACACTCTTACTTCACAAGAATCACTTCTACTTGATACACACTTAGTCGTAGTTAGATGTATGTCTGTGCTTATATAGGTACATATAAGTAATGATTGAAAGACTTAGGAAGGCTCGTTCGCCCTATTTCCTTTTCTTCGTTGCGATGTGGTCTGGTGGGATCGGATGGCTGTCCGAAGGTCGTTTGATTCATTAGTTATATATTATGTATATGAGTATGGACATATAGGAATTCTCTAGTCAGTTCAGTTAAGAGTCTCTACCTCTAGTCTACACTTACATTAGAAACCCACTATTAGGAAGTCTCTACCTCTAGTTTAGCACTTACACACTACCCACTATTTGGGATGCATCTTCAGGACACGGCCTTCTCCATCGTCTAGTTGGTAACCAGAATCTCCTGTAGGGAGAGCGGACATTGTGTATAGATCTATACGGGATTGACAACCCCGCACCCAAACTGCTAGCTACAGTCCCGGCCTACCAAGCCAACGGGTGACAAATGTCATATTTTAGACGCTTGTAGGGCGTCTGGTACTCTAGTCAGTATGGTTACGAGTATCCCGGGTTACCCTATAATTCATTGGCCTTAAGGTAACGGTATTTCGCCGGCAATTTACACTGTATGCTGATAATTCACTTTCAGAGTCACACTGTTTTGACCTTACAAGACGTATCTTTCATTTGATACTGTCTGGGGTCTGTTTTCTCTGTTTTGACCTTACAAGACGCATCTTTCATTTGATACTGTATGGGGTCTGTTTTTTCTCTGTTTTGACCTTACAAGACGTATCTTTCATTTGATACTGTCTAGGGTCTGTTATTCACTGTTTTAGACCTTACCAGTTGTACCTTTCATTTGGTACCTTCTGGGGTCTGTGTCTCCACTTGTTAGACTGAACCAGGCGTGTCGTTCGTTTGATACTTTCCTGGAGTCTATGATTCCTTGCCTTAGTCAGCAGTCCTCACTGCTGAGGCATATGTTATTCCCTGATGTCGTTTGCTTTCCTCGAAAATCAAATTCAGTATTTTGATAATGATAGCAATTTAGGGAAAATGACTTTTTACCACATAACACTGACCAGTCTTGGTAGAAGGCTGTTTTTATTAAAGAAAATATAGGATTTTCTGGAAAGAACTCTAATGCACTGTAAACACTTAAACTATTACTTTATAAAGCTATTTGAATGAAATGTCACTAAATACTTATGAACTCACCAGCATTTGTAAAAATGCTAATACTCGCTTTTCAAATAACTTGTATTCTCAGGTTAGCATTAGACATGTACACCCCCGGAGCTGTTGATGAAGATAGCTTAGTACCTTACTGTACTTATTATAATTGCTTGTATACTTTGATTCATTGTAATGTAAATCATGTAAAATTATTACTATTAATGCAATGTTTTGTTGTACTTTGATTACTATAATGCATGTGTTGTGATACTTGACATGACGTCATCCACCCCAGAACGTTTCCGCCGTTCCGGTTTTGGGGTGTGACAATTATCAGCTAACCAGAAGGGAGGATTCGACTTCTAACCTATTTTAGTCGATAATTAACTTCTGTTAAGCCGTTTTGAGGGTCTAGAAGGCGGCCGGAAGGCCGTTAAGCTAACGGGAGCGGAGATCGGAAGGATTGGAGAGCGGATACATGTTGGTAATCATGTGGGTTGTTAACGTGACCATGTTTAGCATTCCACTGTGATACTATTATGTATTTAGTTTCTGATTTAGGTGTAAAAACCTTTTACCTTGTGTTTATGATTGAATGAAACCTTGATTATTAGACTAATTGCTATATTGAATTGTTTGTTTATGTTTAATTTATCTTGCCAAGCTTGTTAAAATATCCTTACGTGTTAATGATAATTATTTGCTGTTAATTATTAAGTAAATTGAGTTGTATGAACATCTGCTTGATTGCTTGTCTCTTATGATTTTGATGACTATCGAGATTATAAGTCTAGGAATAACGAATGTGAAACTAGAATTAACTTGGGAATAAGTAAGTTAATGTGTGAGCCTTGTCTGATGACCATCAACAAGAGGTTAATTGAACGACCAATTCGATTAACTATATTTACAAGTCTTGCTTGATACGAACTGAACACTAGGAAACATGTTAGTTTAATCAACTGATCACTGTTTGAATTGAATTGTTTGCTAAAGGATTAGTTATAGTGAACGCGAATCTAATCATTTTAGGAATCAATGAACATGAATAAATGAGTTTGTGTATGCAATTTTCTATGTTTTTAAGGTGTAATTTATCTAAACCGAAGTACCTGAAGAGATTTGGTTTCCTGTTAGTTTATCGAGAGTTGTCAATTAATTGTTCGTTTGAGATTTATTAAACTACCTCTTTATTCTTTTCGTGTGTCCTATAACCTATAATCAAATATTTTAAATTAATTCGCCACCGTTCCTTGTGATCGATACCCGACTTACCTAAGCTATACTGTAATCTGACTAGGTACACTGCCTATAAGTGCATAGTTAGTTTAAGTTTGTTAGGTTATAAATATTAAAATTAGTGGGTACTTTCGTGCACATCAGGAAACGACAGAGAAGATCGTTCAGATTCGTGAACGGTTGAAAGCCTCTAGAGACCAACAGAAAAGCTACGCTGACCAAAGGAGAAAACCTTTGGAATTCCAGTTAGGAGACCGTGTTCTATTGAAGCTCTCACCTTGGAAAGGCTTGATACGCTTTGGAAAGCGTGGAAAGCTAAATCCAATATACGTAGGGCCTTTCGAAATTCTCTCCAGAATCAGCCCTGTAGCTTAAAAGCTTAATCTACCACGTGAACTTAGTAACATACATCCAACCTTCCACGTATCGCACTTGAAAAAGTGTCTGTCCGATGAGACTCTTGTTATTCCACTCGACAAGATCGAGATCAAAGAGAGCCTCAACTTTGTGGAAGAACCGGTAGAAATCATGGACCGAGAGGTCAAACAAACGAAACAAAGTCGCATACCCATCGTGAAGGTTCGTTGGAACCCTAAGCGAGGACTTGAATTCACGTGGGAACGCGAAGATCAGATGAAACAAAAGTACCCTCATCTTTTTCTCTGATTCATAAGTATCTTTCTTACTCTAAATTTCGGGACGAAATTCCCTCTAACGGGGGGATGATGTGACAACCCGATATTTCAACTCTATGTAATGATCAAAAAGTCAAGTATTGTAACCACTTTTGATATAATGAAATTATCTTCGAAAATAAAATGTCCAAAAATCTCAAATTAATTACCTACTATGTTAGATGACATTAAACCATGATCGTACGTAAAAAGAACGCCCAAATCTGACTTCGTATATAGAAGTTATGATTTTTCCAAGTTCGGCTTAGCGATAGACAGCTAAAAACTCGAAACGGAGATCGAGCGACTTTTGTCCGGAATGACCTAAATGAGAATCAAAGGTCTCGACAATGGTTTTTCAACGGTAAAAAGTCTGGCAAAAACAAACGTCAGATAATGAAGTTATGAATTTCTAACGAAATTCTCTTACTGCGACCTTTTAAAAATAAATCATAAAAATAATTTCAAAATTTGCCGACGGAATCTAAACGAAAGTTGTAGAACGTAGTTTCACCTATGTGTGGATATAAAGAAAGTCGAAAACGGAGTTCGTATGAAGAAGATATGAATTTTTGAATTTTATTAAATAAATAAAATATAAATTTTATTATTTAATCTCGGCATTATCCGAAGGAGGAGTCACCAGGTCGATCCGAGTTACGCCCAGCATACGCTCGTATGCCAAGCGTACTCGAGGACTAGGCCTCGGATCGTCCACGTCGCCCTTATACGATGCTATGCCCCGTCCCATCCGAAGCTCCGAGGCAGTCGAGGCGGTTCCCAGCCCCTATAAAAGGGATGCGTGGGTTCCGAAGAAATGGCTCAATTTCTCTCAACTTTCTTGCGTTCTTGCCTCGTTTTCCGTGCACGTGCTATCCCAAAGCCCCGGTTTCCTTGCTCAATTCCTGAAGGTCGTTTGTGCTCCCGAGATTCCCGAGAATCCTGAGAAAATCCATTTTCTCGAGTCGAAATTCTGCTCGATTTTCATCTCGCCTTTTTCGATCTTTCAAGTGAGTTCATACCCTTATAATCCACACTTTTAAATGTTTTATAAATGCTTTTATATGCTTTTAAGGGGGAAAATACAAGTAAAACACACGATTGTTATCGTGTGTTATATAAATTTCATTATACACTTTTATCAACGGAATCATATGTGATTTATAACTTTTATAGGGAAACTTTCGTATGCAAAATATATCATGATAACATCATATTTTTTTGAAATGAAAAATGGTTTTATATATGTATAAATCAAACACTCTGCTTATATTGTATGTATATGTGTCCATCTTAGGCACTACAAAAAATATACTTTTCATAACAAGTGAGCATTTCACTAGGGATTACTATACAAACGAAACACACTTTTAGAAAACTATAATAGGTATAGTTTTACGAGAACATCATGAACTTTTACATACTAGAAACACTATTTCAAGAAGTTACTTTCACATACAAGAACAAACGAACATTTTCATACGTAAATCTTTTTTATACTAAGTTTTGTGAGACATTAACTTCACGTACGTTCGAGTACACATTTCAAGTCCTGTATTATATACCAGAATCCCTTGGAGGGGGGAGCATGGTGTTTGTGTATAGATCTATACGGGATTGACAACCCCGCGCCCTGACTGTTAGCTACAGTACACCATTTGGGGTGACAAACATCAGAACATTCCAACGTCTGAAGAACGTTGTGTATAGGCATTTCTAGTCAATAGCATGGTTATAAAACTCACATGGAGTATTAAAAATACATTGATTTACGGGCTTTTTCAGATATATTGACAATTTTATACGAACATAAATTTTCTAGAAACAAACATTAGCCTTGATAGAAGGTTACATTTATGCTAGTAGAAAATTTGAGATTTTCTAGGAACAAACAAACAAAAACAAAACATTTCATTTCATATAAACGTTTTCATTTAATACTTATGAAACTCACCAGCTTAAATGCTGATCTACTCTTTCAAAACTACTTGTATGTCCCAGGGATTCAGTAATTACAGGTAACAAACAGCTTTTGAAGAAGGGACGCTGCAGCGCCAGTTTAAATTCATATTTTGGCATCATATTGTAATTGGTTTTGAACATGTATCTTTTAACAATGTAAGCTTTCAATTATATATATGATGGTTATATTGCTTTCTTTATTATGTAGTCTATTGTTACGTTACCACATGAAGTCATCCGCCCCTGAACGTTTCCGCCGTTCCGGTTTGGGGTGTGACAGTTTTTATCAATCATCACTACCACTATCATCGACACATACAACGTCTCTGGTTGCACTTAGTTCCTGTTTCAAACTATTGATAAACACTCCTTCTAAGACCTTCTCAGGAAATTTTTAACATCCCAAAAATCATGAAAAAAAATTTCATTTTTGAAACCATCCCAAAATCCATAAATTACACAAAAACTTAGTTTTCCACAAACCACAATCATCAATCATAGTATTTCAAAATCATAAGCCAAATAAAATCCAAGATGATGTGCATAATCACGCCTTCGCCTTACCCCTGTCCTCTGATGTATGTGAAACCATAAGTCAAACTGTAAGCCAATGCTTAGTGAGTTCCCCCAATGTACCACACACAACAACATAATACAATGGAGGCAACCAGGTCTGTAGCACTAGGTTAGACCTCTACCGAGCCTTCAGCTACTAGCTGGACCGCTCCCGAGCCTACAACATAAGTTGGATCACTCCCTTGGGCCTATAGTAACAACTGGACCGCCCATGTATCTTGGCCTTCAACATATAGCAGGACCACTTAAACCCCAAAACACAATAGCATGTCGACATGTACAACTATAACCAAAAGCCAACAAGTACATGTAATTATACAGATTTACCAGTCTAACATATCACCAATGAATACAGGTAATCATACAGATCTTCCAGTCTAACATATACCCAACATAACATCATCCTAAATACCTGGATACATACCCTAATAGGCCGACATTGGTTCCTTCAACCCACAAGTACAATAGGTAGACTCACCTCATAATCTAAATAATAGTTGAAGTGATCACTTCTCCAAACACCGACTCTACGAGTCACCTGTACGAAACAGGGACCAAGCCTCAACCTACTACTCAAAATAACCCAAGTGACCTAAAGTCAAACTTGGTCAAAGTCAACATTCAATATTCAAAATTCAAAGCTCAAACTCACTTTAGTCGTCATGTCATGGCCATCCATGGCCACAACGTGGCTACTAAATGACAAAGCAGACGGGTTCCTACCCAGTCACCACACCATGGAAACCTAAGTCGATGTCGTGGGGACTGGTCTGGGAAACTTAATCCATTAAGCCAATTTCATACAATTCCAACATTATCCATTAATAGAACTCTGTTATTCAAGATCCCAAACCTTAAATCCTTAAAGGTGACTAAATGCATAAAACACTCCTTAAGCACCCAATCTCTAGAGTTGCTCACCCAAAATTTCTAGAAGGGTTTCCTATACTTACAAGCCATAAAAATCACAGCTTTATGGACATGCATGTCCCTTCCATTTTAGATCATAACATGGAAATAAGGAACTCAAGCTTTATCATGGGACCAAAAACTTCATATTGGATTAGGTATCTAAGCCCATAACTATAACTGATATTTACTTAACCCGATAGTAGCATGGTCCTTTTGAGTTGCCTTCACCAAAGCAATTTGACTGGATGAATTATGGAGAAAGAGGTTTATTATGATTTATTAATATATTATATGATTAATATATTAAAAAGAGAAATCATATTATTTAATTGATATTGGTCAAGAATTAATTTAGAAATAATTTCATGGTCAAAAGAGATTAATTAACTTTAGGGGACTCATATTGTAATTATAAGATCATTGATAAGAGATGGACAAAATCTTATGGATAGCCCATAAGAATTTCGTCCAAGGATAAGGTTCTGGAAGGATCCTATGAGTTGCTTAAGGCTTAAGCAACCAGATTAGGTATTTGATTGAAACGCTAATACCTCAGCTATATAAGGAACCCTTGGGGCATCCTGTTTTTGGCCACTTGAAACCCTAAGAAGAGTTCCAGCCGAAAATTAGTATCCCTAGCCTCTCTCTCTCTCATATTCCTCTAACTTGCTCTTAGTGTTTGTGATCGATTAGAGGTATTACAATTGTGATACTACAACTCTCAAAGGTTAAAGATCAAGCTACAATTGAAAGGTAACATTCTAACTTTGTTTTAGTTATGATTTTTGATTTTTTGTGTGCTAGACATAATGTCTATAAGCTTTGAAATATTATTGCATGTACAATTAGAAAAACTAGATCAAAAGATTTAGGGTTTGCATGTGCACCATAGAATTGTTGTTATACTCAAAACCCATCAGTGGTATCAGAGCCTAGGTTGTTTTTCTATTGTATATGATGTTATGCTTAATTGTTCAAGGCTAAAAATGTTGAAAATCCGAATATGTTGCATGGACTCGACGAGTCCATATATGAACTCGACGAGTTCACTGTGAACTCGACGAGTTCACTGTGAACTCGACGAGTTCACTGTGAACTCGACGAGTCCAAGTCTGTCTCGACAAGTTCGCGGGTCTGTTAGCAGATTTTTCAGGATTTTGACTAAAATTGGGTTAGGATAAGTACCATAAACATTTTTTACTAATAAAATCTGGTTTTTATTATTTGGTAATGATTATCCTCATCCAATTTGAAGATAATTGTCAAATAATAAGATAATTATTAGTTTATTTGATAAAGATTTATTATTTGTATTTTTTATTTGAATTATCTTGTAAGGAAAGTAGATTAGGTCAAATTATGTGATAAATATTTAATTATATAATTTGATCTAAAAGATATTTTAAAAAGTTTCAAAATTTTCCCTCAAGTTTTGGAATTTAAATTTTAATTAAAAAGTTTAATTTTGAAATATTTAAATTCTAAACCCTAGAGTTTTAAAAGTTTAAAATTCTACCCTTATACTATTATAATATTAAAAGATTAATAATTATATATATCTATAAAACTAGTCAGTCTTACTGTTAGTAGGCCTCATTCACGAAGCTGATCTATAAGGGGTGTATAAGGAAGCAACCTGTAAAATAACCGTCATTGGGTATCCACTCTTACCCATCGCACTCTTGACTAGTGGAGGGTCGTTAGCCGAACAGGTAGGATAGGACAAACTAATTCCTCATTAATAAGTATAATGATTCATAAAGTAACTAAATGTTTTCATAAAATTCCTAATTTTAGTTACTTTAGGAAAAATGTGAAAATGTATGTTATTCCATGAAATTGCACTTTTCACCTTGCCAAGTCATTAGTGGAGCGTGTGTGGTTAACTAGCACACTAATTTGGGACTAGCAAGGGTGGCAGAGGGTAACTCGATGTTTATCATAGATCAATGGAGCGTGTGTGGCTAACTGACACATTGATTAGGTGATAAATGATATCGAGAGTACCAAGCACATTTGCATGGTTATTCACACCTTGTTTGTGATCCTCGACATCACAGTCACAAACTTGAAGGGCGTAATCGAGATTTAAACATGTCATTGAAAAGTTCAATGAATCTCAAAAGAATCTAGAAATGTCAATTCACTTCAAACTTCAAATCCTTTTCGTTTTCCATGGTGTAAATTGGTAAATCGTCATTTACCTAACTTTAAATTACTTGCAATTAGATTACGACATCCCTCTTCTGAATTGTAAATAATTGTGTTGGGTCCTAGTCCAAATTCTCATTTGGGTGTTTAATTGGGGATTCTTATCTAATCTAAACTTTCCTTTTCTTTTTCAGATGTCTACTCCAAACAACAACACTCCTGGCTCACCCCTTCTAGCTCATTCTCACTCATGAACTTGTGTGGGAAGGTGATCTTTGTTGGATCCAATTTTAATGATTGGATTCGCAACATTCTCATGGTCACACGTTACGAGGACAAAGAGTATGTTCTCGACATGGAGCTGGAAAAGATTGACCAAATACTGCTAATCTCGAGCAAATTGATGCCTACGATGCTCATGAAAGGGATGCAACAAAGTTCCATTACATTATGCTCGCTACAACGACTGTTGAACTCCAAAAGTCCTACGAGGACTACTACCCATACGGGATGCACCAAGATTTGATGGAAAGGTACCATCAAAGTGCCAGGCAGGAGAGGTACGAGATTATCACCTCGATGATCACTACCAAAATGAAGGAAGGAGAGTCCATCATGACCCACTTGTAGAAAATGCAAAGGTTTATGGACCGCTTGCTGAAGTTGAATGTCAACTTCGATGAGGAGCTGGCCATAGATATCATTCTACACTCATTTCCTCCTTGTTATGACCAGTTTCATATGACCTATCATATTAACAAGGAGGACGTCACTTTGAGCAAGCTTTAAGGCCTACTAAGGACTGCTGAGAGTAGTCTAAAAGGCAAATCTGTTGCACCTACTCCTACTGCTGCTGCCCCTGTCTTGGCTATTGGGTAAGGAAAAGGGAAGAAGAGGAAGGCTCCTTCTAAGAGACTCAAGGGAAAGTCCCATGATGGATCCTCTTCTAGTGGGACCAAAGCTGGTTCTGTTGCCCCCTCTACCGATCCAAAAGAAGCAGAGTGCTTCTACTGCCATGAGAAAGGGCATTGGAAATGAAGCTACCCGAAGTATCTGAAGGACATCAACGATGGGAAGATAAATCTCACATTCGCAGGTATTTACACTATTCAATGTAACACCCTGTTTATTTATTAGATAAATAAATAAATTAAGGAGCGAATAGTAACACTAAAATAAATAATTATATATCAAAGGATGGTCTCGAAGGGCTACTTGTCAAAATTTTAGAAGTTGGGGGTTAAAAGTGTCAGTTCTGGACTCAGTTTTTAAATATTTATGAAGGCAGGGGCTCCATGGTAATTATTTGGATCTAGTTTGAAAGGAAAAGAGGTGCAGGGGTTGAATATGTCATAATGAAGATATTGGGGGCTGAAGGGGTAACATAGGGAGCTGAATTATAAAGATTTTGGAAGATGGGGACTGTTTGGTAATTTATGGGACTTAATTGTAATGGATTTCGATATTGAGGGTTTAAATGGTAAATATTGGCCTTATTTTGAAAGAAAATGTCATGGGGAGTAGGACTGTTCACTATTTGGATAAAACTGAATTATCCAATTGGACAATTTGGATTGGACTATTTGGTTCGGATATTCGGATTTTTGGATTGGTTTCTAACAAAACCGAATTATTATTTTGGATTTCGGATTGGTTTTGGTTTATAAAATAAGAACCGAATAATCCAAAAAAACTGAATAAACATTTATTATTTATCTATTTATTATATATATCCATAGTTATTTATTAATTTGGTAATTTATTTTTTCAAATAGGTTCAAAACGTTTCATCCGATAAAAAAAACATTAATATGTATTTTCTTTCAAAAGTTTTATATCTATAAAATATTTAACTATAATATATCTTCTTAGTAGTTGTTTAAAATTTTCAAAACGCAACTAAATAATTTGTTTTTGGTTCTTATGTAAAGTTGGGTAATGTTATAATTATATATCATTTTAAAATGTTTCGTTTTTTGAAAACCGAATCATAAAAAACCGATCCAACCGAATTGTAATTGGATCGGATCGGATCGGATTTGAATTTAGATTGGACTATTCGGATCCATGTTTTGAAAACCGAAATCAATTTGGATTCACTTGATTGGATCGGATCAAACCGATCCATCCTAACGAACACCCCTAATGGGGAGGGACTATTTCCGCCATTATGGCAATGAGTTGGAGTAGTGACGGGTATTTAAGTCAAAGCAAACCCTAACCCTAAGGATCAACTGCTGCTGTCACCCTCACCCTTATGCCTCCCACCACCGGCGGCCATCCTCTTTCTTCACCTCCCAAGCCGCACCACCAATTTATGTTGATTTCGATCAGCCAAGCCATCACAGTCCCTATCCTCCGGTGAGATCATTCAACAACGTGATTTCCACAGGTGTCCATTGCCACCCCTTCTGCCGCCTCCTCCTCGTCTGTGAAGCCAAAGAAACGAGACCATGGTGGCGCCGCCTCTGTTCTTGGTCGAATGCGCATCACTTTTCACCACCAAACAGCCATCATTGCGTTATTCCTGTTGAAGACAAGGACCACCGATGGGAGCTGAGATGGCAAGCGATCGGAAGAAGAAGAAAGATGTTGGATGTCGAGTCGTGTTTCACGGGTGTTCCTGCTTGTGTTTGTGTGAGTGCGTGTACTGTTGATCGTTTGCGTGTTTATGGAGTGTGCATATTATTATGTATGTGCTCGTGTGTTGCGATGGTATAAGACTGCTGGAAGCGATTCTTGGCCGGAAATTCAAAGGAAAACCCCACCGCCATCACCGTTCGCCACCGCCAACCACCATTAGGTTGTTGTGTACATGTGTTGTATTAGTGTGTGTGTGTGTGATTATTCAGGGTTTTAGCATTGTAAAATGTAATCGGAAAGAAAAATAATGAAAAGAAATTCAAAAACCACCACCTTAGGGTGGTGGCTGCCGACACCTGCCACCACCGGCCGCTGTGTCTGGTGGCGGTGTGTTTACCTCGTTGAGTTTGATTTGTTTGGTGTGCTTGAAACCCTAATGGGCCTAATGAAGCATAATGGGCTTAATAATATTCTTGTGGGTCTGATAGGCCCAATAAAGACTTAATAAACCTAAAAGCCCAACAAATTGATAAATGGACTAGTATTTGGGTTGGAAACGCTAATGACGATAAAACCCTAATTTTGAGAATTAATCGGGACAACAAACACGGGAATTATTTAATAGCTTGAAATATTAAATAATAATCATTGGTAAATTAACCTAAAGCCATAATGGACTTAATGGATTAAGCCCTTAATAGGTTAAGTGAGAAACACTTAACCCTTATTGTCATTTTTTGTGTAACCCTAGTTTGACTTGGGCTTTGTGCTCAGCCTTCCTTTTGAACTTTGGCAATTGCATTATTAATGGACCATCCAAGAATGGTCATATGGACTAGAATATGTTGATGGGCTTTAGGGTAAGACCGATATGAGGGGTTAGGCCCAATTTGGAAAATTGGGCCATAGATGGGCCATAGTTGGGCCTTTATGATTATGTGATATTGGGCCATGGAAATTGGATTGGAGTAATTGGGTGGGCCTTAAGGAAAGACCATGAAGTGGTGTGGGCCCGATTTGGAAAATTGGGCCATGTGTTGGGCTTTGGCCCATTACTTGACTATTAGGTTTTGTTGTGTGAGTTGGACTTTGGGCTTGGAACCTAATTATTAATTGGGTATTGTTTGATGTTGACAGTTCGGGAAGCTGTCAACCAGTAGCTGGTGTTTTATCCGTGGGACTTCAGCAGTGCCAGGTGAGTTATCCTCATTATATCAACAGGGTCTAAGGCACCAAGGTCGGCCCTTTATGGATTGTATTCGGATTATTGCATGTTATGCTTACTGTCTTACATTTTGGTAGTTAGGATGGTGATATGCTATGCTTTAGTGACCTATTAGGTCGATATCCTGGTTATGGATTGTTACTATGCTTGTGATCCGTTAGATAGGTTTGACTGTTATATATATACATGCTAGTGTTATATGATATCTATGTGCACATGATTGTCCTGGTTATAGGATGATGCCATGTTAGTGACCGGTTAGGTCTGTATCCTGGTTATTGGGATGTTGCAATGATTAGTGATCTGTTAGATCGGTTTGACCGTTATATGATATGCACTAGTGTATGATATTTATGTGCACATGTTTGTTAGATTGGGGGTTGGGTTGAGGTGGTCCTGCTTTGTAATGTAGGCCAACATACCCGGTGAGCGGTCCGGATACGTCGTAGGCCCTGCGAGGCGGTCCAGTCAGGCCGAAGGCTCGGGAGCGGTCCAGATAGGCTGTAGGCCCTATGAGGTGGTCTAGTCAGGTTGAAGACTCATCATGCATGTTGTTCTATATTTGTTGATATGATATGATTATGGTTATTGAGGTTGGTATTTTTTAGGGTAACTCACTAAGCTCTCGGCCTTACAGTTTCAGTTTATTGTTTCAGGTACATTAGATGATCGCAGGAAGGAAAAGGCATGATCGTACTGCTCCTCATATTTTATGGTTTTATGAATGGATTCTGGGGATACTCTGATGTCTAAACTATTTTGAAAACAAACTATAATAACTTGATGGTTTTAAAATGTATTCAAAAGTTTTAATTTGGCTTGAATTTTATGGGTGTTACAAGTTGGTATCAGAGCCTTGGTTTGAGTGAATTGGAGGAACATTCATGTGAATCCAGTATCAAATCAAGGAAAGGCTTTCAAAATAATTTCTAAAATGGTTTTCATAATAAGTAAAGGATGATGCAGGGTGTACGATCAGCCGAAGCCAGTAAGTGGACCCCAAAATACCATACAGTTATTTGATTATGTGATATGTTAGAATGGCATGCTTGTACTAGTCTTGGGATCTTCAGGAATTGCATGATAGAATTTTCTGATTACATGATGCCTGCTAGCCTTAATTTTTCTTTATATGATATTGATATCATTACTGTAGTTACCTGTGTATGCATCACAGTTTTATATAATTAAGATCTTATAGCCTGAGAATGTTTTGGCCTTATGTCCTGATCTTGCTTGGAGGCTTAGGGTAGGATCGAATATTCGAAAGTCTATAGGGTCCAACGTTATATATAACTAGCATACACCAGTGCTATAGGGTTGGTGGAAGTTTCATGGATGGGTGGGTTGTGTGAGGCCGGTAGGCTAGTTATGAGATATTTAGCATTCCTCTAGGAGTGAGGATTGAGCGCTCGCTATGATTATGTGTATTGTAAGGGCTTTGTGATGATACTTGAGACAAATATGGGTAGGTGTGGAAGGTAGTATGGGCCCGTACTACTGAAAGCACAGGACCCATACGCGTAGCAAGGAAGTCACATCCCCTAAGGTTGTGTTTGGGAGTTGGTCCCATATCATTATATGGGTTATCAGAGATATTTCTAGTAAATTATCAGAATGGTGGTTATGAGACGTCTTGAGAAAGGATTCGGGTTAGGATCGGGAGATGGCAGCCAGGAAAGGCCAGCATTGTTAGAGAATTGTGTCAGTGAGATCCTCCGGGAGGAGGTGATCGAGATTGTCCGGGGACAATTACCGGAGATGTTTGGGTGTATTAAGACCTCCATGGTTGAGTATTTCGACGAGCGCTATGCAGCCATTACTGAGACGGCTGATGCAGCAGCTTTAGTAGCTGTAACGATGGCAAGGGGAGGAGCTGGTCGAGTTTTCCAGTACCGGGATTTGTTACTGGGATATATTCTGATGAGCAGAGGGTTGTAGTTATTTGTGATCAGGGAGATGTTCTATACTCGTTACATTCCGCGGGCGAGAGGGAGAGTATAGCATACGAGTTTCTAGATTTGAGGCTTTAGGGGTTTTGCTCGAGGCCGTAATGTGAGTCATGGGGACTCCAAATAGGAGTAATGATTATGGTCAGTCGGAGTTACGCAGCTGGAAGTAGAATGGTTAATTGATAGGATTGGAATGTCGTTTCTAGGGCAAGGATTTTTCCCTTTCATTTTTCAAGCTCGAAGAAGTGAGCAGACTTGGGACCCCAGGATCAGGTTGTAATCCAACTCGGGGTCAGTTGGTCGCCGGGATTGGCGACAGTATTTCAGCACTGGTGAGCACGGGTGGGTCGATGTGGCATAAGTACTTTGTGAGGTCCGGTCCGCCTTGGATCTATTATATCGGGCGGTAAGGACTGATTGTACGATCTATTGTACTTTTCGGATTGGAGACCGAGTCTTGGGAGTAGTTTGTAGCCTAGTATAGGGCAGAGGATGCTTCATCTATTGCAGTTCAGATATGGATGATCGAGCTAGTGAGTGAGTCAGGGTGCGAGACCCTATATGATATTATTTCTAGAGCCGAGGGTGGGAGATTTGTGGGAGCACCTTGGGAAGAAGGGTATTTTGTGGGAGGTCTACGGATAGGGTCCCACCGGATGGTTATTCAACATTTCCAGAATTCGGTGGTTTTAGTAACCGTTATTGATTGGCGGATGAAAGCGCCAAAGGAAGTAGCTCATTGCGGAGGTATTAGTGGGAGTATCTGTCTTTTGGTCTTCAAGATTCGAGTGTGGGATCGTTCAAGAATTAGGGACTGTCGGTTTTACTAGGATTCAGTAAGTGTTCATCTAGTTTTTTTAGAAGTGTGTGATCATTTAGGATTGGCCAGTAATGGAGCAATAATTAGTAAGAGTTAGTTGCTATCGGATTGATCGTTGGAAGGTGAGAGAGATTGGGAATTATCCAATTTTCACGTATTGTGAAGACTTAGTCGAATCTAAGTGCGGGAGAATCGTCCCGGTATATAGAAGCAGGAGCGGTTTGAAAATGGGATAAGTTTCGCATCAATGTCAGGAAGGAAGACAACCTAAGTGACTGGTTTGAGAGTTGTGTGAGTTGGGAGTTCGGTAAAACCTCCCAGCATATGAATCGCGTCTTTTCGGTGCTCGATAACAGAACTTGGGGAAATCAGGTTGGGGTTCTAGCCATGAATTAAGTTCAGTGGTGTGCTAGGTCGAGCGCGTGTTCGACCGGTATGGGAAGTGTTGTAAGACTGCGGGGGTAGCCGTAGCATTCACTAGCGATCAGTTGGTATAGGAAGTCTTGTAAGACTGTAGGGGTAGCCATAACATTCACTAGCGATCAGTTAGTATGGGAAGTGTTGTAAGACTGCGGGGGTAGCCATAGCATTCACTAGCGATCAGTTAGTATGAAAGTGTTGTAAGACTGCAGGGGTAGCCATAGCATTCACAAGGTTGGCAAGAGTGCTAGAGCGATTAAAGTTTGTGGGTGTAGTCGTAGTATTCGATAGGTTAGTAGATAGCATGAGACCGTTGTTAGGACCCGGAAGGTGATGGGATTTGAGCATTCTAACACTTCCTAAGTGTACATGCAACCCTAATAAACTTTGGATCTATGTTTGTCTAAGATACATGCAAATAATTATTTTTCCAAGGTTCATATCCTAACTAGCATGGCATGGGGAATATGAATCAAATAAAGCTAGTAGAAATACTTACCTTGTAGTTGTAGTTGATTGCTTGGAGTTTTAGAGCCTAGTACCAATAGTGTGGATGCCTCAAATGGAAATCAGAAGTCACCACAAACTTGGAACTTTGAGAGAATAGTCACTACTATCTTGAAATCGACCCTCTTACTTTACTCACCTCAACTAGTATGATTTCAAGAACCAAAGCCTCCTTTATATAGTGTGGTGGATTAGGGTTACATCCATGATAACCCTAATACCCATGTCTCTTCATTTCCATGAGATCCATGGGTTAAAGCTCTATGGAGTATCCATGGACTTTCCATGCAAGCCTAGCCCATTCCAGTTAAGCATTAGCCCACACTATATAAATATAGAAGCCCATATTTAATTAGTAATACTTTTGATCTCTAAATTAATCCTAGATTAATTATAGATCAATACTAATTAAATAATATGATCTTATATTAATATATTAGAACTTATAATATATTAATAAATCATAACTTGTAATATTCTCAAAAGATTATCCATAAATTGTTCGGGTGAAGTGCAACCCAAATGGACCATGCCGGGTCAGGTCAAGTACATACCAAATATAGTTATGGACTTAGACACTATATCCAACAGTCTATCACTTGGATAAGTCTAATAACTATAGTTGCAAGTATGACTTCAGGAACCGATCAACAATCGTAGCTCTTTAAACTCTGTTGAACTAGAACTCGCCATTTTAGATAAGTGATCATATAATCCTTTGTTCTAGATATCAGTCGGACAAATACATGGAACATGGTCTTACTTATTGTCCATCATTTGTTTCCCGATTTCCGATTTGTTTGACATAGAACTTAACTGAACACATCAATTTAGTTCTGATCGGGCCCAGTACATAGGTCAAAACAAAATCATCGAGGGGCCCAGATATCGCTTCTAATCCTAGAAGGAACAGATAAACTTCGACTCGTATGTTTGTTCTACCACTCATTGAATTATACACAAAGGCACATTTTATAACATCGAGTTACCAATGTGTTTTCGTACAATCAATGCATAACCAACTCGTAAGTAACAAATCATATCTCTAGGTTTGAAGACTTATATGATATTACCGTCTCACGATCACTCGAGATAAATTCCATGAAGTGATTCCAGTGAGCGTGGGTTGAGTCCAATGCTCAGAACTTATGAGCACTCATGATTGTTGTAGCCATGTCCAACACCTTAGACCTCTGCAACCAATCATGACAGTCTTGATTCATACCTACTTCCGACATATGACCGACTGTGGAGGTTTGAATAATATGATATACCAAACATAATTATTCTGGAAGTCAAAACATGCAAAAGAAATATAGTAAACCTTTTATTCATCATCTAATGTCAATTACAATTTACAAATTTCGAGATTATCTAACTACTAAAACTAATATCATCCTTCAGCCCTATGCTCCAAGCATGTTGGAGATGCTTAGCCCGAGTCAGTCCCGTCGTGAGGGGATCTGCTGCGTTCTCATCCGATGATACCCTCTTTGCCACGAGGATTCCTTCTTCTATTCGATGTCTGATGAAGTGATATTTTCTGTCAATGTGTCTAGATCTTCCATGATCTCTTGGTTCCTTGGCTAAGGCAACCGCACTATTACTGTCACAAAAAATCTACATTGGCTCCTTTATAGCTGGTACAACTCCAAGGTCTCCGATGAAGTTCTTTAGCCATATAGCCTCCCTTGCAGCCTCGCTTGCTGCTATATACTCTGATTCACAAGTGGAATCAGCCACTGTCTCCTGCTTGGAACTTTTCCAAGTAATTGCCCCTCCGTTTAGGGTAAAGACCCAACCCGACTGAGAGCGGAAATTATCCATGTCAGTCTGAAAGCTAGCATCACTGTACCCTACAACTCTCAAGTCATCACTCCCACCAAGGGTAAGGACCCAGTCCTTAGTCCTTCGCAGGTACTTGAGGATATTCTTTACCGTAGTCCAGTGTGCCTTGACAGGGTTCCCCTGATACCTACTAACCATGCTCAAAGCAAAGGCTACATCAGGTCGAGTACACGTCATAGCATACATGATCGATCCTACAGCTGAGGCATAAGGTAGTCGACTCATATCTGCTATCTCAGCCTCTGTACTAGGGCTTTGTGTCTTACTCAATCTGGCGTTACTCTGAATGGGTAACTCAGCTTTCTTGGAGTTATGCATGTTGAATCTTTTCAACACTTTGTCCACATAGGTGCTTTGACTAAGTCCAATTAGTCTTTTACTCCTGTTTCTCAAAATCCTTATCGCTAGGATATAGGCAGCTTCACCAAGGCCCTTCATAGCGAAACACTTCCCAAGCCAGGACTTTACATCCTACAGGGTTGGGATGTCATTTCCTATGAGTAGTATGTCATCCACATACAGTACCAAAAAGCTGACTATGCTCCTACTAGCCTTGATATAGACACACGATTCATCTTCACTCCTTGAAAAGCCAAATTCCTTGACTTTCTCATCAAAGCAAAGATTCCATCTGCGAGCTGCCTGTTTCAATCCATAAATGGATTTCTTGAGTTTACACATTCTATTGGGGTACTCTGTACTGATAAAACCCTCTCGCTGAACCATGTAAACATATTCAGCCAAATTTCCATTAAGGAAAGCAGTTTTGACATCCATTTGCCATATTTCATAGTCATGAAATGCAGCAATGGCTAACAGAACCCTAATAGACTTAATCTTGGCCACTGGTGAGAAGGTCTCATCATAATCAACTCCAGGAGTTTGAGAATAACCCTTTGCAACCAGTCGTGCCTTATAAGTGTGTGCATTACCATCCATGTCGGTCTTCTTCTTGAAGATCCATTTGCACCCAACTACCTTACGTTCAGGTACATTGTCAACCAAGTTCCAAACTAGATTGTCATACATGAACTGTATCTTGCTATCCATAGCCTCTTTCCATTTAGCAGCCTCAGGGCCTGCCATGGCTTCCGTGTAGCTGTCAGGCTCATCCAGATTTATCCAGATTTACCAGTGTGTTATCACTGATAAGTGTCTCGCCTTCTGCAGTAATATGGAAACCATAATAATGCTCAGGTGCATTCCTAACTCTGGTGGAACACCTCAGAGATATAGATTCTTCAGTTGGCTCAACAGGAGTTTCCTCCTCAGGTTGAGGGCTAGGGTTTGAGGTTCCTTCATCACTTGACTCTTGAAGTTCTTCAAGGTTAATTTTCCTCCTACTGTCTCCTTGACTCACGAATTCTCTCTCTCGAAAGAATCCTCTTCTTGCTACAAAGACCACATTATCACTGGGTCTGTAGAAGATGTAGCCAAAGGATTTCTGTGGATAGCCGATGAAAATATACCTTTCGCTTCGGGGTTCGAGCTTATCGTGAGTCTCGCGTCTCACGAAAGCCTCACAACCCCAAATCTTGATGTGTTCTATATTAGGAACTTTTCCAGTCCACATCTCGTGAGGTGTTTTGGCAACCTTTTTTGTAGGGACTAGATTAAGGATATGGGCGGCAGTCTCTAAGGCATACCAGCAAAATGAGATTGGTAGCGAAGCTCGACTCATCATGGAACGAACCATGTCCAACAAGGTCCGATTGCGCCTCTCAGCTACACCATTCAACTATGGTGTCCTAGGAATTGTGAGATAATCCCATATTCCTTAAGATAGTCAAGGAACTCAGTACGAAGATACTCACCACCACGATCGGATCGAAGCATCTTAATGTTCCTGCCCAACTGATTCTCCACTTCTTGCTTAAACTCTTTAAATTTCTCAAAGGTTTCTGACTTATGCTTGATTAAGTAGACATATCCATATCTACTAAAATCATCAGTGAAAGTCACATAAAACCGATTAGCATCTCTTGTGGCGGTTCTGAAGGGTCCACACACATCCGTGTGTATGAGGTCCAACAAACCTTCACCCCTAGCACAAGTGCTAGTAAAAGGTAACTTTGTCATTTTACCAAGCAAACAAGATTCACAACTATCATCTAACTTTAGGTCAAATGACTCCAAGACTCCATCCTTTTGGAGTTGGCCTATGCGTTTCTTGCTTACATGTCCAAGATGACAATGCCATAAAAATGCTTTATCTAAGCTAGTGGAAGAGTCAACATAAAATACATTATTTCCTAGATTATCTACAACAGATACAGTTTCATACACGCCATCACAAGGTAATGCTTTAAAATAATGAACATTATTAATGAAAGCATCAATACTACCATTATTAGTATCAAAATAAAAGGTAAAACCTTGTTTATACAATGCATGAAAGGAAATAACATTTCTTGCCATTTCTGGCGAATAATAACACTTATTCAAATCTAATGTAAACCCACTATTTAGCACTAAGGAATAAACTCCTATCTTGGTGACAGGTGAAGCTTTCTTGTTTCCCATGATCAAGTTTATCTTTCCTTGCTCCACATTCTCACTTCTTCTTAGTCCCTGCAAATCACAACGTATGTGAATACCACAACCAGTATCAAGGACCCAAGACTTAGAAAGAGGTGAGTTATTAGACAATATAATGTATATACCTGCATGGTTGGGTTTTAGTTTCCCATCCTTCACATCTTGCTGGTATTTTGGGCAGTTTCGCTTCCAGTGTGACTTTTCATGACAATAGAAGCATTCAACCTCATTAGGGTTAACAGAAGGAGTGACAAAACCTTTCTTGGTTTTGCTTGAAGAGGAGCCTTCAAGGTTCTTACCCTTGGTACCCTTAGAAAGGTTCTTTCTCTTTTTCTCTTTGCCATGCCCGATTGCCAAGACATTGGCCGCAGTAAGAGTAGGAGTAGGAGTAGTAACAACCGACTTACCCTTTAGACAACTTTCCGTGGTCTTCAAGAGTCCCTGAAGTTTACTGAGGGTGACTTATTCCTTGTTCATGTGATATGTCATGCGGAAATTATCATAACACGATGGTAAGGAGTGCAAAATGATGTCTATTGCTAACTCCTCAGGGAAGTTCACATTCAGCTTTAGTAAACGGTCCGCATACCTTTGCATTCTCTGCATGTGGCCCGTGATGGGTTCACCATCCTTCATTCGGGTTGTTATCATGGAGGAGATTATTTCATATCGCTCTTGATGAGCACTCTGATGGTAACGATCCATCAAGTCCTGGTGCATCTCAAAAGGCTAATAGTCCTCATTGGACTTTTGGACCTCGACTGTCATGGTGGCCATCATGATGCATGCTACTTTTGTAGCATCCCTTTCATGTACCTCATAATCAGCAAGCTCTTCAGGAGTAGCAGTTAGCCCGGGTACGTTTAGCTCCATGTCGAGAACATATTCTTTGTTCTCATGCCGAGTGACCATCTTGATGTTCCTGATCCAATCAGTAAAGTTGGATCCATCGAAGATGACTCTCCCACAAAGATTCATGAGAGAGAAAGAGCTAGTAGGGTTAGAGCCAGAAGCATTGTTATTGGAAGACATCTGAGAAGAAGAGGGAATAGATTAGATTAGATTTAGAGATAGTCCTTAATAAAACACCCAAATGTAGTATTAAGGCTAGGACCCAACACAATATGTTATAACTTAGAAGAGGGATCTCGTAATCTAAGCTATAAGATAGTTGAAGGTAGGTGAATGACGATTCACCAATTTCCACCATGAAAAAACAAAATTTTAATTAGGTTTTAATTGATTTAGAAACTCCTAGATTCTTTGAGATTCATTGAACTTTCTTCAATGGCATGTTTCAGTCTCGAGTGTGCCCTTCAGGTTTTGTGACTGGGATGCCGAGGATCACAAAACAAGGTGTGAAGTAACCATGCAAATTACTTGGTACCCTTAATGTACTACCCCTCAATCGATGTGTCGGTTAACCACACACGCTCCATCGATACTATGATAAACATTAAGTCACCCTTCACCTACCTTGTTAAGTTCAAGTTTGTGTGCCGGTTAACCACACACGCTCCACTAACGACTTAAACAAAGTGTAAAGTGTAATTCCATGGATTAGCACCTTATTCACATTTTCCTAAAATAACTAAGATTGGGAATTCAGTAAAGTTTAGTTACTTTAGTATTATCATTATACTTTTAATGAGAATTTATAAGTCCTTGTCCTACCCGTTCGGCTAACGACCCTCCACTACTCAAGCAAGCGGTGGGTGAGAGTGGACACCCATTAAGTTGCCATTTTATAGGCAACAACCTTATACCCACCTTATAGACTAGCTTCATGAATGAGGCGTACTAGCGGTAAGACGACTTTGATCTTATACATATATATATTATTATTAACTTATAATATTATAAGTATAAGGGTTGAATTTTAACTTTTTAAAATTTTAAGGGTTGGAACTAAAGTTTTTAATATGACTTTACTTGTTCCAAAACTTGAGGGCAAGTTTTGTAAACTTTCAAAACTTTTCATTTCTTGTAACTTATGAGTTAAATAGAGTAATAAAAATGAAGACTCTTCATTTTTCTAACTCTTGTGTTCTTTTAATGGTTTTAATTCAAGTGTGACTCTTGGTTTTCCATAACTTGAGGACAAGTTATGGACTCCATTAAAACACATTATGATCAAGAATTAAACTACCAAGTAGGTTACAAGTAATTCCTATGATCATCTAAATTCATAAGATCAAGAACATGAATATCCATATCAAAGTTTCAAGACCATATGAACACATATAATCATGAAAAATTGATATTAGCCATTGTAAATGGATTAGAACAAACATTACACCATCTAAAACAAGTTTTATAACACCAAAACAGTTTAGGGTAATGTTTCTAGTCCATTTCCAGCAGCAAAAGTCGAAAATCTGCATTCTGTGGCTCCTACTCGTCAAGTGCACGAACCTACTCGCCGAGTAGGATGAAGATACACATGAACTCGGCGAGTCCCCCCATGAACTCGGTGAGTTCATCAGGCAGACAGCAAGTTTTTCGACTTTTTCCAATATTTTGCATCAAGTATCAAACAAACAAGCCTAGGCTCTGATACCACTGATGAGATTTGAGCATCCTAACACTTCCTAAGTGTACATGCAACCCTAATAAACCGTGGATCTATGTTTTTCTAAGATACATGCAAATAATTATTTTTCCAAGGTTCATATCCTAACTAGCATGACATGGGGAACATGAATCAAATAAAGCTAGTAGAAATACTTACCTTGTAGTTGTAGTTGATTGCTTGGAGTTTTAGAGCCTAGCACCAATAGTGTGGATGCCTCAAATGGAAATCACAAATCACCACAAACTTGGAACTTTGAGAGAAGAGTCACTACTATCTTGAAATCGACCCTCTTACTTTACTCACCTCAACTAGTATGATTTCAAGAAACAAATCCTCCTTTATATAGTGTGGTGGATTAGGGTTACATCCATGTAAACCCTAATACCCATGTCTCTTCATTTCCATGAGGTCCATGGGTTAAAGCTCCATGGAGTATCCATGGACTTTCCATGCAAGCCTAGCCCATTCCAAATAAGCATTAGCCCACACTATATAAATATAGAAGCTCATATTTAATTAGTAATACTTTTGATCTCTAAATTAATCCTAGATTAATTATAGATCGATACTAATTATATAATATGATCTTATATTAATATATTAGAACTTATAATATATTAATAAATCATAACTTGTACTATTCTCAAAAGATTATCCATAAATTGTTCGGGTGAAGTGCAACCCAAATGGACCATGCCGGGTCGGGTCAAGTACATACCAAATATAGTTATGGACTTAGACACTATATCCAACATAAGGGACAGCAATAACCACTAGTTCGGGTGTAGCAGTAAAGATATGGAAATCCACGGATGGTTTTTTGGGTTTTTCCAGAGGGATTTAACCTGATTAAGCTAGTGACAAGACTGTAGGAATGTCACTACAGTTATGAAGTAAATGAAGCAATGGATTGCTTAAGGTTTTTTGTGATGTAAGGCTATCATTGGTCGTGTAGCAATCGCTTTTATTTGTGGACTTGGTAACGACGGGATATGACGCAGGGACCCAATCAGTTGGATCAGGAGGTTGTTTGAGTCGCAGTGGCATGATAACTAGTTCCAGGGAAGGATTTCGTTCGGAAGTCGTGGGAGGCAACTATATGGGAGTCCTTTAGCTTCGCGACCGGGTCGGAACCCGATATTTCAGATGAATGTTACTTGGTTGTGTTGAATAAAAGGATTTTGGGTGAAACGCAAGGATAGGTCATTGGGTTTCAGGTTATGGGTTAGACCTGAGTTATGTATAAAGTGGTATTCCAATCTAGGGTGTTCCATCATGAGGATGACTGGACCCTACGATTGAGTGGAACTGACGTGTTTGGTATTCCAACTCGAGGGTTGATTGGGCCAAACATGTGCATGATACGAGGGTATTCCGTCCTGAGGATGATTGGACCCGTTGTAGGAATGCCTGGTATTCCAGCCTGAGGCTGATTGGGCAAGGTATGAGTGTTTAGGCTTACGAGCCGATTATTTTATGTGTGTGGTTTGGGAACGAAAGGAAACATTGTTATGTTGATCCAGAGAGGGTTCTCCTCCCATTTTACATCTCATTGTTTATTATATTAGTAAGAATTGGTTATCAAAATGGGTTTCTATTGAAGGAGCACCTAACCTCTTATCAAGAGAGAATTACAGGTACCAGTGTGGGATTTGGGGTTTTGTTATCGGTTGGGAATCCTAGGATATTAGCAGTTGAGAAGCCAATTGGGAGTTAAGTGCAATGAATTCCATCTCAAGACTTCAGATTTTCGGATTGAGTGCATGTGATCATGTTGCAAGGGATTCGTTTATTTCCAGGTTTAGAACCCTACGAGGGATGGTTGCGCTTGCCTTGGAAAGGCTAGAGGTATGCTCGGGATTGTAGAGAAGTAGTTCAAGTTGTTGGCGTGTAAAGCATGATAAGGAATGATTTCGAGGACGAAATCTAATTTAAGTGGAGGAGAGTTGTAACACCCCGTTTATTTATTAGATAAATAAATAAATTAATGAGCGAGCAGTAACCCTAAAATAAATAATTATATATCAAAGGATGGTCTCAAAGGGCTACTTGTCACAATTTTAGAAGTCGGGGGTTAAAAGTGTGAGTTCTGAACTCAGTTTATAAATATTTATGAAGGCAGGGGCTCCGTTGTAATTATTTGGATCTAATTTGAAAGGAAAATAGGTGCAGGGGTTGAATATGTCATAATGAAAATATTGGGGGCTGAAGGGGTAACATAGGGAGCTAAATTATAAAGATTTTAGAAGATAGGGACTGTTTGGTAATTTATGGGACTTAATTGTAATGGATTTTGATACTGAGGGTTTAAATGGTAAATATTAATGTCATGGGGAGGGACTATTTCCGCCATTATGGCAATGAGTTGGAGTAGTGACGGGCATTTAAGCCAAAGCAAACCCTAACCCTAAGGATCAACTACAGCCGTCACCCTCACCCTTACGCCTCCCACCACCGGCGGCCATCCTCCTTTTTCACCTCCCGACGCCACACCACCAATTTATGTTGATTTCGATCAGCCAAGCCGTCATAGTCCCTATCCTCCAGTGAGATCAGTCAACGACATGATTTCCACATGTGTCCGTTGCCACCCCTTCCGCCGCCTCCTCCTCATCTGTGAAGCCGAAGAAACGAGACCATGGTGACTCCGTCACTATTCTTGGTCGAATGCGCACCACTTTTCACCACCAAATAATCATCGTTGCGTTGTTCCTGTTGAAGACAAGGCACACCGATGGGAGATGAGATGGCAAGAGATCGGAAGAAGAAGAAAGCTGTTGGATGTCGAGTCGTGTTTAACGGGTGTTCCGACTCGTGTTTGTGTGAGTGCGTGTACTGCTGATCGTTTGCGTGTGTATGGAGTGTCCTGTCGTCGGAAATGCTTTTCTGCCGCCACTAGCCACCGTGAAAGATGGCTGTGTGCGTATTATTATGTATGTGCTCGTGTGTTGCGATGGTATAAGACTGCTGGAAGCGATTCTTGGCCGAAAATTCAAAGGAAAACCACCCCACCGCCACCACCGTGAGGTGGTGGCTGCCGCCGTTTGCCACTGCCAACCACCATTAGGTTGTTGTGTACATGTGTTGTATTAGTGTGTGTGTGTGATTATTCGGGGTTTTAGCATTGTAAAATGTAATCGAAAAGAAAAATAATGAAAAGAAATTGAAAACCATCACCTTAGGGTGGTGGTTGCCGTCACCTGCCGCCACGGGCCGTCGTGTCGGGTGGCGGTGTGTTTACCTCGTTGAGTTTGATTCGTTTGGGGTGCTTGAAACCCTAATGGGCCCAATGAAGCCTAATGGGCTTAGTGAAAACCCTAATGGGCTTAATAATATTCTTGTGGTCTGATAGGCCCAATAAAGCGCTAATAGACCTAAAAGCCCAACAAATTGATAAATAGACTAGTATTAGGGTTAGAAACCCTAATGACGATAAAAGCCTAATTTTGAGAATTAATCGGGACAACACACACGAGAATTATTTAATAGCTTGAAATATTAAATAATAATAATTGGTAAATTAACCTAAACCCATAATGGACTTAATGGATTAAGCCCTTAATAGGTTAAGTGAGAAACACTTTACCCTAATTGTCATTTTATGTGAAACCCTAGTTTGACTTGGGCTTTGTGTTGGGCCTTCCTTTTGGGCTTTGGCAATTGGATTATTAATGGACCATCCAAGAATGATTATATGGACTAGAATATGTTGATGGGCTTTAGGGTAAGACCTATATGAGGGGTTAGGCCCAATTTGGAAAATTGGGCCATAGATGGGCCATAGTTTGGCCTTTATGATTATGTGATATTGGGCCATGGGAATTGGATTGGAATAATTGGATGGGCCTTAAGGAAAGACCATGAAGAGGTCTGGGACCAATTTGGAAAATTAGGCCATGTGTTGGGCTTTGGCCCATTACTTGACTATTAGGTTTTGTAGTGTGAGTTGGACTTTGGGCTTGGAACATAATTATTAATTAGGTATTGTTTGATGTTGACAGTTCGGGAAGATGTCAACCAGTAGCTGGAGTTTTATCCGCGGGACTTCAGTAGTGCCAGGTGAGTTATCCTCACTATATCAATAGGGTCTAAGGCACCAAGGCTGGCCCTTTATGGATTGTAGTTGGATTATTGCATGTAGGACCATCCAAGAATGATCGTATGGACTAGAATATGTTGATGGGCTTTAGGGTAAGACCCATATGAGGGGTTAGGCCCAATTTGGAAAATTGGGCCATAGATGGGCCATATTTGGGCCTTTAGGATTATGTGATATTGGGCCATGGGAATTGGATTGGAATAATTGGATGGGCCTTAAGGAAAGACCATGAAGAGGTCTGGGCCCAATTTGGAAAATTGGGCCATGTGTTGGGCTTTGGCTAATTACTTGACTATTAGGTTTTGTAGTGTGAGTTGGACTTTGGGCTTGGAACCTAATTATTAATTGGGTATTGTTTGATGTTGACAGTTCGGGAAGCCATCAACAAGTAGTTGGAGTTTTATCCGCGGGACTTCAGCTGTGCCAGGTGAGTTATCCTCACTATATCAACAATGTCTAAGGTACCAAGGCCGGCCCTTTATGGATTGTATTCAGATTATTGCATGTTATGCTTATTGTTTTACACCCTGGTAGTTAGGATGGTGATATGCTATGCTTTAGTGACCTATTAGGTCGATATCCAGGTTATGGATTGTTGCTATGCTTGTGATTCATTAGATCGGTTTGACTGTTATATATATATATACATGCTAGTGTTATATGATATTTATGTGCACATGATTGTCCTGGTTATAGGATGATGCTATGTTAATGACCGGTTAGGTCTGTATCCCGGTTATTGGGATGTTGCAATGATTAGTGATCTGTTAGATCGGTTTAACCGTTATATGATATGTGCTAGTGTCTGCTATTTATGTGCACATGTTTGTTGGATTGGGGGTTGGGTTGAGGTGGTCCTGCTTTGTGTTGTAGGCCAACATACCCGGTGAGCGGTCCGGATAGGCTATAGGCCCTGCGAGGCGGTCCAGTCAGGTCGAAGGCTCGGGAGCGGTCCAGATAGGCTGTAGGCCCTGCGAGGCGGTCCAGTCAGGCTGAAGACTCATTATGCATGTTGTTCTGTATTTGTTGATATGATATGATTATGGTTATTGAGGTTGGTATTTTTAGGGGTAACTCACTAAGCTCTCGGGCTTACATTTACAGTTTATTGTTTCAGATACATCAGATGATCGTAGGAAGGCAAAGGCCTGATCGTACAACTCCTCATATTTTATGGTTTTATGAATGGATTATGGGGATACTCTGATGTCTAAACTTTTTTGAAAATAAACTATAATAACTTGATGGTTTTAAAATGTATTAAAAAGTTTTAATTTGGATTGAATTTTATGGGTGTTACATTCAATCTAATAACTCATCACATGCAACTTCTTGGGTCCTTGATACAGGATGTGGTTTTCACATTTGTTCTGATTTGCAGGGTCTAAGAAGAAGTAGGGACGTGGAGCATTGGAAGATGACCTTGATCGTGGGGAATAGGAAAGCTTCACCTGTCATCAAGATTGGAGTTTTTTCTTTAGTGCTTAGTAGCAGGTTAAGTTTAGACTTGAATAATTGTTTCTACTCGTCTGAAATGGAGAGAAACATTATATCTTTTCATTGTTTGTATAAACAAGGTTTTAGATTTTTGTTTAATAATGAAATTGGTTCTATTAATGCTATCTTGAATGTTACTTTCTATTTTGAAGCATTGCCTTATAATGATATATATGAAACTGTGATGGTTGTAGACAACTTAGGAAATAATGTGTTGCAAATCGATTCGTCCAATGGTTTGGACAAAGCATGCTTGTGGCATTGTCGTCTTGGACATGTCAACAAGAAGCGCATAGCCCAACTCCAAGAGTGGCCTCGTTGGGCCGCCCGCTCCTGATCCTTAGCTTCTAGTGATCGACATACTGAAATAAACTAGAATTCATCAAAAAAAAGCCACAATTCATACTATTACACCATTATGGAATTACTAAAACCTTGAGGTTTGTGACTTCCTTGCTATGCATACGGGTCCTATGCTTCCAGTAGTATGAGCCCATATTACATTTCACACCTACCCATATTTGTCTCAAGGGGTCGTCATGGACCACCCATCCACAAGACCTAATGTCTAGGATACACATACATCTTATACATATTCTCTCAAGAGTGGTTAATCCTTCCTCACACTGGCCTGCTAGAGTCCATACTCACTCATGAAACTTCCACTAACCCTGCAGACGCTCCTACATGCTAATCATATATAACACTGGATTCTAGAAATAGTTGAATACTTGATTCTATCCTAAGCCCACAACCAAACAAGGAACAAGAAATAAGGCTAAATCAAACATTCTCAAGCTTTAAAATCATAGTTTTGTAACACTATGATGCACACACTAAGCAACCATATTAATAATGCCAGTTCCATCTAGCATTATAAGAAACTCCCCTAGACTATCAGGGATCACACATTAGGCAATTCTATCATGAAGATTTGTTAAGTGCATTTTGTGCACCTTTTTGCACACCGTTTAGTCCCTTTTGTGCATCCATTTAGCATAATTGTTTTTCATTTTTCTTGCATTTAATCAAAGTCATGTTAGTCTCTAGAACAACCTTATTTGCGTGCTTTTATGGTCTTTTCAGGTAAATCGGAGGTTGAAACACGCTTTGGGAGGTGCCGGGAAGCATGGATAAAGATTCCAGGATGATTGGATGAAAATGGAAAAGTTGGAAAAATCAAGATTGGACTTGGAAGTAGGAGCAAACACGGGGCGTGTTGGATTTGCACTGAAAAGTAAACACGGGTCGTGTTTGACCACGAACAAGTTGTTGGCCATGCTGAACACGACCCGTGTCAGTTTAGCCTATTTTGACATGGTTCGTGTTTGCCCAGTTGGGCATTTTTTGAGCATTGTACTTTGGTAGAAGACTTGATGACAGCTTGCATACTCCCACCCAACATGACCCATGTTGATTTATCTTATTTTTACAGGGGGACGTGTTCGACCCAAAACTAACTTTTGACAGTTTTTCCTATCTTTCATATTATGCGATTAGGGACATTTTTACAGGCAGACTTCATTTCCGGAGCACGGGAGAAGAGAAATTTCGAAGGTTTTTGCAAGGTTTCGATTGTAATCATTTGGAAACATTTGTTTTTGGATTTGTAAGTCTCGTATGTTGATTTTTTTCATCTTTTCTAGACTTGTTGATTGTTCAAGTCATGTGTGGCTAGAACCCTAGTTACTCCAACTTTATGTCTTGACTTTTAGTGGTTATTTCAATCATGTAACTTGATGTTTGTTTCTAATTTTTATCTAGTGAATTTGATTTGTTTCAATCGAATGTTTGATTTTAATTTTAATTCTTATTGGTTATTTGAATTAGGGTTAGATCATTCAAGTTATTTATTTAGCAAAATCCGTAATTGTTTTGTGAAATAGAGCAACTAACAAGCAATAAATTGAATTTTTTTGAATAAATCTAGTGTAAATCATATTCACGCATTCTTACGCTCCCGAGCTTGTGAAGAGTATTGAATGGTTTTGGGAACATTCACAGAAAGTTTAATGCAATCTTTCAATCCAACTCTAAGAGCTTGTTTAGATTAGGTTAGTGAGGTTAGGGTTAATCAAAGAGCTTATTTTGGTTAATTAATGTGGTGAATGGAAAATGTTAGAGCTTGTTAACACTTTTAAATACCAATTTGGGTAGAATTGAGCAAATATCATGTCATCTAGGAATCACATTGCTAAGTCATTATACATAGAGTTGGAGTCTTGAAGATTTCTAAATTCACTTTAATTAGTTAATCATTTGTTCGTCCCTTGTTTCATTTATTTGAATTGTTACATACAAACCCCCCCCCCCCTTTTATTCTTGGTGACTAAATTGCCTTACGCAAAAAGGTATAGACATTAGCCCTGTGTCTCTGTGGATCGACACTACTTATCCTATGCTACTTTTTAGTGCAATATAGCAGTGTTCTTTTGGAGTATATTGTACCCTTTTATTTGTTGGGTTTGACAACATAACAAGATCCTTAGCCTACATACTAGCATGTAATTCTATGAACACTTAAAACAAGTCTGGGTATCTTGGGGAATCACTTTCCATGGCTCCGGCTGATTGTACGTATCGCATCCTTCCTGTCAGTTTTCATATGGTTAAATTTTGAAAACATTTTGTAAATCCTTAGTTTGAGTCTGGAATCACACAAGTGTTCATCTAATTCTCTCAAACCAGGGCTCTGATGCCAATTTGTAACATCCCAAAAATCATAACCAAATTTTCATTTTTAAAACCATCCAAAATCCATAAATTACACAAAAACATAGTTTTCCACAAACCACAATCATGGATCATAGTATCCCAAAATCATAAGCCAAATAAAAATTCAGGATGATGTGCACAATCACGCCTTCTCCTTGCCCCTGTCCTTTGATGTACTTGAAATCGTAAGTCAAATTGTAAGCCAAAGCTTAGTGAGTTCCCCCAAAGTACCATACAAAAACATAATACAATGCACACAACTAGGTCTGCAACACAAGGCTGGACCGCCATCGAGACTTCAACTACTAGTTGGACCACTCCTGAGCCTACATCATAAGCTGGACCTCTCCTTTGGGCCTGCAGTAACAACTGGACCGCCCAGGTATCTTGGCCTTCAGCGCAAAGCAGGATCAACTCAACCCCACAACACAATAATATGTTGACATATACAACTGTAACCAAAAGTGAGCAAGTAAAGGTAGTCATATAGATCTACCAATCTAACGTATAACCACTAAATATAGGTAATCATACAGATCTACCATTCTAACATATAACCAGCATAACATAATCCTAAATACCTAGATACATAACCTAATGGGTCGGCATTGGTGCCTTCGACCTACAAGTACAATGAAGAAAACTCACCTCACAATCTGAACGATGGATGAATTGATCACTACTCCAAACACCGACTCTACGGGTCACCTATACAATGCACATGGACCAAACCTCAACCTACTACTCAAAATATCCGAAATAACATGAAGTTAAACTTTATCAAAGTCAACAGTCAACGGTCAAAAGTCAAAGGTCAACCTCTAGCCGTCGACATGTTGTGGCCGCTAAACGATAAAGCAGACGGGTTCCTACCCACTCGCCATGCTGTGGCAACCTAAGGTCACACCGTGGGGACTGGTCCGGGTAGCTTAATCCATTAAGTTATTTTCCTACAACTCCAAGATCTTCAATGCTTAGATTTGGTCCTTCATATGGTCTTGATGGATAAAGTTTCTAACTTTATCCATTAAGATACCTCAATAAGTCAAGATACCCAATCCTAAATCCTTAAAGGTGACTAAATGCATAAAGACACTCATTAAGCACTCAATCTTTAGAGTTGCTCACCCAAAGTTTCCAGAAGGGTTTCCTATACCTAATAAGCCATCAAAATCGCAACTTTATGGACATGCATGTCCAATGCATGTCCCTTCCATTTTAGGTCAAAACATGGCAATAATGAACTCGAGCTTAAGCATAGGACCAAAAATTCCAAAGATCCTTAGATCTGGAACATATGACACTAAATTGACCACATGGATCCATAAAGTCGCCAACTTTATGAGATTCAACCTTCCAATTTCTCACACCATGAACATTAAGGGAAAAAGGGTTAGGTTTAACGACAAGTAACATAAAGATTGGATCTTGAGGACTTACAAGAGTCCAGAAACGTGCACAAGAGGGATATGGAGAGTTGCTTGCTGAAACAAAGCCCAAGGGTGCCTTCTTCTTCTTCTTCAAAACACCACCAAACACACAAAAACTTCAAAGGTTAGCAATGGAGGCTAGGGTTTTCTCTTGCAGGCTGAGGGAGGGTGATTGAGGTTGAGGGTGGGCAACCTAAGCCATCATATTCCCTTAAATAAGGGATAAAACCCCGAATTAGGGTTTTCCATTAAACAACGACCACACCGTGGGAAATAGATGTCACACCGTGATGCTAGCTTAGTTCCCACAGAACTTTGCCCTTGGCCACGCCGTAGGATTCCATCACCAGGTCGTGGCCACCAGAAATCTAACCTCCAAAATATTGAATTACTTAAAATAAACATAACTGAAACTTGGCATTACATAAGTCATCCCTCTGCCCTACAAGTTGTTCAAACCTAGTCACGTTATCTATGTGCGTACCATATTGGTTGACAACAAAGAATTACTTGTAGAGGTTGCCTTCATAATATGGTTGAAAACGCTCAAACAATCTTCTCTTCAAACTTACCCAAGATTGGAATGGGTTTCTCCCATCGACCCATCGATACGACGATAATGTTGCGCCATTCATACAAATAATGGCTTCCTGTAACTGATCTGCCGCTTAATGCCTTGGACTTCAAAATACCTCTCTACTCGATAAATCCACCCATGGGCGTCATGTCCATCAAAGGCCGACATCTTAAGCTTGTGACAATCATATAACAAATTTCTAGCTACCCTTGCCTTCGCCAATGTTGTTTATGATGCAAGTTTGTTACAAAATCCTATATTTTATCTTTATTGTGTGTTAACCAAATATACAATTGTTTACTGCGATAAAGTTGGTGCTATTTACTTGGCGGGGGATCCAATTCATCACCAATGGACCAAACATATTAAATGGACATACATTTTATATGTGAAAAAATTGCAAAAGATGAGGTTTGGGTTCTACATGTTTTATCTCAGTATCACATTGCCAACGCTTTAACCAAAGACCTGACGCGAGTTCTTTTTGATGATTTTCACAACAAGCTCAACATTCATTCACGTTTTGCTTCAATCTTTAAATATTACTAAAAGAGAAACTTTGAGACATCACTTTTAACAATCAGGGTCATTGATTTGTTTCATTCATATATTTTCTACCGTTAGATCGTTATGCTGACATCATCATTTGGTCAACTTTTTTCTTTGGTCCACCAATTTTATGAAATCTATTAATGACAATTACTTTTAACATTAGCAAATCTATTAATTACAATTAAATCTAACCAAAAATAAAATTATTTTTAAAATTAGGAAATCTATTAATGTCAATTAAATCTCACCAAAAATAAAATTATTTTTAAAATCAGGAAATCTATTAATGACAATTAAATCTCACCAAAAATAAAATTATTTTTAAAATTAGGAAATTTATTAATGACATCATAATTTGGTCAACCCCACCTCTCATTACCCGTTTCTTTTGTTCTGGTTTGAAAATCACTAACATAGTCATTATTTTCTTTTCAATTTATTGCAAAGAAGAAAATCTGAAGAACAATGGTGCTGGAAGATACATAAGAAAGTTTATCCCATTAATTTCAATGATGTGTACATTTTCTTTCACAACGATTCAATCGATTCTCGCTTCTACGACCTCGAATCCAGAGACAATTTCTCTTGCCATGTCTCTATGCGCAGACAATCCATAATCTTATCTCTTTGATTCCTCCTTATGTAACTTCGAATCCCTTTCATCTTATGATCACAATCGCAAGCACTCATCTATTTCGTCTCCTTCCCATTCTTCATATTTCTTGCGTTTCACCTTAGGGCTCTCCTTCTTCCAGTCATTTATTTGTTTCTCCGCACAACGACTTATAATTGATTTGTTATGTTTCGATTTCTGGTGTTTATTTCTCAATTTTGATGAAAAAAAACCTAATTTCTACCCTTGCTATCAGGAATTAAGGGAATCGTCGCTCCTTCTTCGCCTCCCTCTTTCTATCTGTTGCAGAAACTAGAAAGACAACATACACACACAGTTAACGTGTTTGTCTTTTTGATTTATTCATAGGTTTGTTTTATACACCACTCCAACCTCTTGCTTTGCATTTTATACGACTTTTGTTACTGTTTTCTTCTTTTCCCTCATTTTTTTCACCATTTTCTATTTATATATATAGCTTTTGTGTGCTTACTTTTTTCTTCAATGCTATCTTGGTGTTGATTTTTGGTTTTTGTTGAACACAATTATGATTTGTGTTCTTGATGTCAACTGGCATTCACTCAGTACCTTAAAAATATCAAACACCATCTTGCAAATACCATTTTTTATGGTATCAGCAAATGAAGATAAACAAAAAAGGGAATAAAAAATGAGTCGATTTGCATCAGGTAGCAATTCAATCCTCAAATATGTTTCTTGCTAGAGTTTTTTGTTGTTAGTGATGGAACAAGTAATATGATAATTAAATATATCTCTTTTTTGTATTTGCTTTTAGTTGTAGAAAACAATAGAATAGACAAAGAAGTTGTCGTCAAAATATATTAGGTGAGTTATCCAGAGTTCAGATTGATTGAGTAGTTGGTAAAATAATATAAAAAAGTGGTCAACATTTATCTGTATGATCATAAAAAATAGAAGTGGTCAAATAATTTTATAATTTTGCCTCTAAAATAAAATGAAACTTTTCTTTTGGACTAAAAAAGAGTATTGAAAAACTCTCAAAATAAGACGCCCAACACTCAGATGTACACGCTCATTAAAAAAAATAAAAAAATGCTTTTATTTTTTTACTAAATTTTTAATATATTTTTCCTATTTTATGTAGATACCAACCAGTTTCTTTCATGTTGATCGTAATCCTAGAAACCTTGCAATTGACTCAGATGAATAATGAATCATGAATCATTAATATGCTATGATTTTGGTATGATGAGGGAGATTAAATCATTGACCAGAAAAAGATTGATAGATCTTTTCATGAAATTTATGAAAAAGTTGCAAAAAATGTATGAATTTTTTTATTTATTTTTCTAATACTGTAAAGCAGGGACACCATAATGTAGTTTTTAAGGTACTAAAAAAGAATTTATATATGGATTAAGATTAAAAATTATTACGTTATCATTAAAGATTATGAACAATTTCATAAGTCTTGAAGCGCTTCAACCCATTGGAGACATGTCGTCAATATGTAAAAGTTGAGAGAAGAAGTGTGAGAAAAATATTTGAAACTCTGTAGCATTTGAGGTTATTAGGTATTTATTGTATGTAGTTCTTTAGTTTATATTCATATCCTTAAGCCGTTATTAGATGCTTAAGCTATTGAAACAAAAAAAATTGTAATGACCGTGTACTATCAAAGTTTATCATCGGGAAGATTTGGGATTTTTATGTGTAGAAGGTTGATTATCAAAAAAAATATATATTCACTTCTAAGAATTTATAAAATTTATATATTTTTCAGTATAACCAACGAAAGAATGGAGTTTTGCCATCAAGTTCCATTTGGCCTTATTTCTTACTTTCTTAGATAATATACCATCGAGGTAATGGGATACAATCCCCTTCACTAGAATAAAAAACCAACCGTGATACACTATACTTAGGAATTTTTTTAGTTAAGTCATTCTTAAGATTCTTACATTTGAAGACCAAACGCGTTCTAACCTTATTCCATAATATACATGCTTTCTAAAAGTGCAATTCTTATAGCTTTGTATTTTTTTAACAGAATCAAGAATCGCACATGAGCCGAAGTATGTGTAAAAGGGATATGAAAGTGGATGTTACCCAAAAATGGATGTTGGAAAATCAATTCTATATCCTTCACTTGCATTAACCAATACATTTGCTTTCCAAGATCCAATATAGTTAAGTCGGATGCATATGTTGTCAAAAAAGATCTCAGGTTTGGCTTATTTATTTATTTTTAATTTCATTATAGGTAAATTGACATTTGCATTATTAAAATGATGTATGTGTGAAGTAAGTATGAACAAATAGCGTTTCTTTTTTGCAGCCATCTAAAGTTTGGTAAATGACCCTTTTACACTTCTTTTTTATGGTGTTTTATTTTCATTATTTTGTAAAATCTTTTAACTTTTGCATTATAGGAGTATTGATTATGGACTGCACATCTATACGAATTATTCTAACCTCTTGACAGCTCAATATGAAGTCAACTCATAGGAATTCGACATTCAAAAAGCTTTTTAACTTGCCACCAAATGAATTTCTCATCGGTGATTTTGTCATGCTCTCCATGAGAAAATTAGCCCTTCAGGTATACTCGGACGGTTGGATTTGATCATGGACTGCACATCTACACGAACTGGTTCCTTATTATAGTTTCCAATTCATTTTTGAAGAGTAGACTCTTCCTATATTCAAGAACTGTTGAGTTTTATGCCAACTTATTGGTACACAAAACAAGGTTTTCATTGCAACTGTTTTTTATTCTTTTATTTGTTCTTTTAGTGTATGATACAAAATTAGATGAGTTAGGCCAAAGTTATGAGCTATCATTTTAGGGTTTTATACCAATTGTAGCCTTGTACTCCAAATTTTTTTCATACAACGAAATTATGTTGTTTTTCCTTTTGTTTAATCCCAAAAGAACTTAAATGAAAATGAAAAATAACAGATAATTCAATTACAAAGACAACTTATAACATTTCAGATTCTAGAGGACATTTGACAGTTTTCATATAGATCGCACTCGTGTTCTCCAGGTTAAACTTGTTTGCTAACTTAAGAAAAATGAGTATTTTGCCCTTTGATTAAAATTGACTTATATTTGGAGATATGTATAAATTGATACTAATACCCTTAATAAACGTTATGATAAACACACGACAGACAAACACAAGCGTGTTATCGTAACTTGAGTTAGAAATAGATTTACTTACAGGATTCTTGAAAATGCATTTAAGTTATTTGCTAATGTCCAATGATCATCAACACCAGTCTTTGGTAACTTCATCACCTTAGAAAGTTGAACAATAACATCAGAGGGGAGAGGAGTGTAAACATCATATATGTCTGGAACTAAGAAAATCAATAGCTGCAATAAAAAAATGCAAAAGAGCTTGAAGGAATAATTCTTTTTGACAAGTTAATTTAAAAAAAAAAAAATTGTTGCAATGAGTCAAATGTAATTTCCACAAGTGTTTGAGGACCCTCCTACACCAATCATATTATTATTATTATTACATATCAATAAAACATTAACTCGAAGAAAATATAAAAAGTTGTAATTTTTATGAAAAACACATGAACTTACTGGAAGATCATTAACAAATGGACTAATAGCACTAAAAGCTCTAAATGCAGCACCAATTTGTATTGCATTAATTGATACATCAACAAGAAAGAAAAAAGACAACTGACATTGGTTCTCGAACCTAAGAAGAGTATAAATTAAAAAGATATCGTATTGAAGGTACTCATATGTGACAAGGTCGTCCAACTAATAAAACAAAAAACGTTGTTTACAAAGAGGTCCTTCATCGGTTATAGATATTCAAACATTTCATTGTTTTTTCAATGTTACCAATAAAACTAATTCTATTTTTGTTGCTTTCTTTTTAATTATTATGCCAACTTTTTATACTTTTATATGTATTTTTTATATGTTCTCTGCGTTTTACACGGGTCATAATCTAGTGTTTTTTTATATCTCGAGTTGTATTTTACACTTCAAATAAACAAAAAGAAAAATACTTATAAGTGTAAATTACAAGCCAAAATAATTACAAACGCGGTTTCAAAATCTTTTAATCAACCTATCACTAAACCCTTATACCATTGAGTGATCCACATATTCTACAACTCAGCAAAACCCAGTAGTGATATGTGTTTTGATTTATTGTAAAAAAACATATTTAAAAATACAAAGTGGGATCTCAGAAATAAATTATTACTTATTCTTTTTTAATATTATAAAAAAAACATCTTTTAGACACAATAGCAAAGAAAAGACAAAGTTTTAGTATACCATGTAAACAGATTACATCGATAAATCTTATTGGAAAATGTTTGGGGTTGATTAATTTTGGTTAATTGGCACGTTTTTTTTGGTTAACTTGTGTTGTCTGGGCATGCCAAGAAGCATAATAAGAACCTTGCACAATCTTATTGTTTCATTTAACTGGTTTGAATCTTCTTATTGAGTTTACTTTCTCAATGATAAATGGGTACACCCTACACTCTTGAAAATAGGGTTGGTAACATTGTGGGTATCAAGGTTTTCTCAGCAATAAGAGAAGATATTAGTATAAAAGTTGCAATATAAACCATTTTTAATTACATAATAATAACTAAACAAAGATATGTGAAGGATTATCTTTATAATTTAAATTGCAATATATAACATAAAAATCGTATGAAATTTTCATTGTTCTATTCCATGCCTCACAAATATGTTTCTGGAATGGAAATACTTATTCTATTATCTTGCTTTTACGATTACCTATCCATTCCATTTCTTTGTTGTTCCATTGTTTGCAATCTCACATATCTCAAAAAAGTAATTCAGAAATCCATCATACAATAGAAAATGTTTTATAAACTCTTACTAGGGAAGAAGAAAGATAAGGCTAAATGAGTGTATGGTGTTAATCTAATTATGATGTTCTTTCGTCTCTATTTGCATGTTTCTAGCTTGTTTGTAGTATTGTCTATAAAATATTGTTGTTATATTTGAAAGTTCATTTTACCATTTTCATCTTTTTTTGTGTATATTTTAATCTTTCAGTTTTTTTTTAAAGTATTTGAGGAACCATTTCTGGTTGGGAGTGGGGTGAAGTCAAGGGCCCTAAAACTGGAGGATAGTTGTATTTAGAGCCACTTAAATATTGAAGATTTTTGTTGACATTAATTTCAATAATCATATGTACCCTAGAAGAGATATCATAACCATAGTTTATTTTATATAATGTTTTTTTTGTATATTTATTAAATGTTGTACATGTGATGTCTACAAGGTGTTGGTATTTTTTTTGTTGGCAAGTTATTACGCTAACACCCCCAATAATATATAATATTTGTATAAGATGATGACAATTATTATTTTTTATTACAGCTTCTCTTCATATTGATTATTTATTGTGGTTTGAGTTCTGGAATGCTGCCACTGAGAGGATTCCACATTGTGGGGCGTTGGAATTAATTACAGAATGAGGCATGATTTATATGCATTTTTGGGTATTGATGGAAATGTTTAATTCTTGCTCATATAGATCGATAAGTATTTTACAATATGCTCTTTTAACCTTATATTAGGACCTTTTCTAGAAAAAATTGCTTTTAGTATTGAACTTTGAAAAAAAAAACTTCATATATAGCATCGTACTCTTAAAAAAATGACTTTTGAATTATTTTTAGTTGATATGGAAAATTACATTTTTTGTATATTGAAGATCATTTAAAGGATTGTCTTTTGGAAAACAAAATATTCATTAATTGCATTGAACTTTGCAAAAAAAGTTCATTAATAGCATCGTAGTTTCAAAAAAGGACTTTTTCGTATTCTTTTTGCTAATCTAGAAAAATTTTATTTTTATGTACATTAGAGCTCATTAATAGGATTTTTTTTTAAAACATTTTGTTAATGGAAAGTACATTTTCATTTTCTTTCGCATATAGATCATGTATGTAAAAAAATATTTCATATATGGACCATTTATGTATTTTTGTTCACAAGTGAACCATTTATGTAATATATAAATTTAAATGTAAATTAGTAGGTCATTAATATGATAATTTTATAGGGAAATTTTGTTTTTAGTATTGAAATTTGCAAAAAAAAAAAAATTATTAACGGCATTGTACTTTAAAAAAATATTGTTTTGGAATATTTTTAGATGATATTGAAACGTTTCATATTTTCCAACATTGAAGCTCATTTGTAGGACAGTGTTTTGGAAACGAATTTCATTAATAGCGTTGAACTTTGCAAAAAAATCATTAATAACATTGTACTTTTAAAAAATAACTTTTTTTGGAATTCTTTAACTGGAGGTAGATTCCTTGAATGCATACCTTGATGAACATATGTAGAAAAATCTATTTGGAAAAGGATAAAATCCTGATATGACAACCCGAAAAAGTAAAAGAAAAACTCAGTTTTGACTAACCGAATTTATTCAAAATCTTTATTCCTATTAGTAGCTTACACACCATTTAGATGCTCTCAAAATAGCATATGAAATAACTTCGAGATGTAATAAAGCTAAAATGTTATTTGATATGTTTTGTACTTTCTAATGATCATTACCAGGAAACATTTGAAAGATTTTTTTTACCAGAACGAATGTGATCAATATACAAAACAATGTTGCATATTCATAACCTAATGTTCTTAAGTTACTGTAATAAGGTTTTCCTGTAATAGTTGATTGGCCCTAACCAACTATCCCATGTAAGTTAATGGGTTTATGTTGTTCTAAATGTGTTAAAATGCTTCATTTAGGTGTTACTCAACACATGGTCTGCGGACTATCCACATTGATTTCATGATTGAGAAGAACACATCACATCGACCAAGATCAGACCATCAACCATATTAGTGACCCCCACTGAGATTAGCAATGTAATTTGAGTAATCATCCAAAACAGACAATGAACTTTGAATTGTAATAAATCTAAAATCAATTCCTAAATTGTACATCAAACTTCCAACGTTAAACCTAGAACATTTTCAATTAATGTTATCGAGTTGATATGCATTTGATTATTAGGTATATTGTAAATTGTTTACCTCCACCTGTTGAATTATGGCGTGAATGTACAATTTTACGTTTAACAGTAAACATGAGGCTTTAGTTTGTTTGTCTAACTAATGATTTGGATGAGACAAAAGCATTTGATGAGTGGATTCTTAAAATTAATGAAGGTAATACTGGTGGCCCTAATGATGGTGAAGTTGAAGTGGAATTTCCAGAATACGTTGTTCGCTCTATAGGTGACCATATTCATTTAATTGTATCCACCATTTATCCATCATTTGAAAACCATCTTGATGATCCATCATATTTTCAAGATAAAGCTATTTTGGTACCTACAAATGAAGAATTCGATGCTACCAATGACTACATTTTAGGATTGATGAAAGATGAAGGGAAAACATATCTGAGTTCAAACTCTTTATGTGAGATAGAGTTACCAGATTTTTTTGAGGAATCAATCTACTCTTCAGTTGTGTTGAATGATTTTAAGGCGTCTAGAATTTCCAACCATAAACTTACACTAAAAATAGGTGTTCCAGTCATGTTACTTCGTAATATCGAACAAACCAAAGGACTATGCAATGGTACTAGGTTACATATTGTTAGGATTGGAAGACACGTTATTGAAGCCTGCATCATATATGCTAGATTTTTCAACGAGACTACTTATATACCTTGCATGAAGTTAACTCAGTTTAATAAAAGAATCTCATTCCGTTTTTAGCGGAGACAATTCCCCATAGTTGTTTATTTTGTTATGGCCATTAACAAAAGTCAATGACAATAATTATCCAATGTTGGATTATACTTGCGTAGGCCCGTTTTCACTCATTGTCAGTTATATGTTTTTTTTGTTTCTCGTGTCACAAGTGAAAAATGATTTAAAGTACTCATATATGACGAGGTTCGTCCAACTAATAAAACAAAAAATTATGTCTATAAAGAGATCATTCAACGATTATAGATATTCAAGTGTTTCATTGTTTTTTTCAGACATTTCAATGTTACCAATAGTACTAAATATGTTTTTGTTACTTTATATTTTTTTTATAGTGCCAACTTTTTTATATTTTTATATGTTCTCCGCGTTTTACGCGGGTCATAATCTAGTTGTGGTATTATATTATCATTAGTTGTTTTGAATTATAGTTAATCTAGACATTCCTTATAGATAGGACTTTCCTTATTAGATAGGTCTTTTATTGTGTATATAAACAAAGATTAGAGATCAAATAACAATCAAAGGAATTACCAAGTCTATTAGTTACGTCGGGTCATTAGCGTTATGCAATAAAGGATAATAATGACAAACTATTTTTCTGAGATCATAAGTTCGATGAACGACCAATTAACGCCAAAGATCATGATACCACAAAACTAAACTTTAGTACTTACCTAAAACAGGTTAATTCGAATCACTCTAACCTGCATTTGATATCACTCTTTAGATTTTCTTGAAACATTTGTTTATTTATCGACCCGATTCAACCCACCCGACATATGGTCAACCAAAGTCAATCACTCACCCACACTACACGTGCACATTATATACATCTTATCTTACATTGTTCCTCTATATATATACACTTCCTCCATATACAATGTCTTTCAATCACACCATTTACTGATTCACACTCTCCCTATTTCTCAAACCCCATGGCTACATCCCATCAGTTTCTCTCTCTACCCAAAGCTTCTTTTTGTTGATTGGTTCAATCAGTCGCTTAAATCATAGACATTGGCCGGCAAACTAATAAAAAGGTACAGAAATCTGTCGGTTTTCCACTTCCGATACTAGTCGCCGCCGCTAGATCTGTAAGCAACAATGATTAGTGGGCATGACTTCTACACCGTCATGGCGGCGATGGTGCCGTTATACGTCGCTATGATTCTGGCTTACGGCAGTGTACGGTGGTGGAAGATATTTTCACCTGATCAATGCTCCGGCATCAACAGATTCGTGGCTATCTTCGCCGTTCCGTTACTGTCGTTTCACTTCATTTCTTTGAACAATCCATACGAGATGAATTTCCGGTTCATCGCCGCTGACACACTCCAGAAAATCATTATGCTGGTGGTGCTCGGACTCTGGGCTAAGTTCTCGAAGAACGGGAGTTTGGAATGGATGATTACGATTTTTTCACTCTCCACGCTACCTAATACTTTGGTGATGGGGATTCCATTGCTAATTGCGATGTACGGCGATTATTCGGGGTCGTTGATGGTTCAGGTGGTGGTGCTGCAGTGCATCATATGGTACACTCTGCTGCTTTTCTTGTTCGAATACAGAGGCGCCAAGATTCTGATCATGGAACAGTTCCCGGAAACTGCCGCGTCTATTGTGTCATTCAAGGTTGAGTCCGATGTTGTGTCACTTGATGGTCATGATTTTTTGGAAACCGATGCTGAGATCGGAGACGATGGGAAGCTTCATGTGACAGTGAGGAAATCGAACGTTTCAAGAAGGTCACTCCCCGGAATGACTCCCCGGCCATCGAATTTGACAGGGGCGGAGATCTACAGTTTGAGTTCATCGAGAAACCAGACTCCAAGAGGTTCGAATTTTAACAACTCTGATTTTTACTCTATGATGGGATTTCCCGGTGGCCGGTTATCGAATTTCGGTCCGGCGGATATGTATTCCGTTCAGTCATCGAGAGGCCCGACACCCCGACCATCGAATTTTGAAGAGAGCACAGCTCCGGGACCTTTAAATTCTCCGAGGTTTGGATCTTATCCGGCACCGGGAGTTCAGTCGACGTCGTCTTACCCTGCTCCAAACCCAGAGATCACATCAACGGTTACAAAACCAGCAAAAGGCCTACAGCCACCGGTTACGGTGGTGCAACAAAATGGCAGCTCACAAAACAAAACAAAGAATGACGACAAAGAACTTCACATGTTCGTCTGGAGCTCCAGTGCTTCGCCGGTTTCGGAAGGTGGTGGGGGTGGGCTCCACGTGTTTGGCGGTACTGATTTTGGAGCGACAACAGATCAATCAGGTCGACCCGATAACGACGGTGCTAAAGAAATCCGTATGGTGGTCTCCTCCGATCATCCCGAATCAAAAGGTAAAAGTAAAATCCAAACCACCCTTTTCTTGATTATTCCACCATGAGAAGTAAGAACCTGTAATTTATGGCTTTCAATTTCATGAGTGGTATAGGGACCGGAGATTTCCGACGGGATGAATTCAGTTTCGGTGGTGGGAGAGATGGAGAGGATGAGAGGGACAAAGATGGCTCGACTGGGTTAAAACAGGGATCAAGCTCTACGTCGGAGCTCCACCATAAGGAGGCGCCGGTTCTTGAAGGGAATGCCGGAAAATTGATGCCGCCGGCGAGTGTGATGACCCGATTGATACTGATTATGGTTTGGAGAAAACTGATCCGAAACCCGAACACGTACTCGAGTCTCATTGGTCTAATATGGTCTCTTGTTTCTTTCAGGTAATAGACATATTTTGTACACTTTGACTACTTTATATTAAATTCCTTTCTATATTGTTATTAAGTTTAATAAATAAACAATTTTGAAAACATGAATTAGTTGACTAATGTGTGTTTTTAACGATTTTGATGATCACAATTCACAGGTGGCATGTAGCAATGCCAAAAATAATTGAGAAATCGATTTCAATACTCTCGGATGCTGGTCTCGGAATGGCCATGTTTAGTTTAGGTAAGTTTTTAATATTTTAAATAACTTTGTATATAGTAATTATTTATTTATTTTCAAGAAACAAAATGAGTCTTAATTATTGGGACCATAATGATTGCTGAATAGACTCAATCGTGGTCCAGAGTGTGGTGGGTACTGTTTTCAAAATGGAGAATGCAACATCAATCTTTATCAATTCGTTGTTGACATCCGTCCAATGTTTAATCATTTTTCTTTCTTTTCCTAAATCGATTTTCTTTCTTTCATTCTAAGATATCTTACAATAACAAGTTGTCGGCAATACCATGTTCATTAATGACAACCTTTGTCAAATCTGTCTCTTAGAGTTTAATAGTATTCAAGTGTGTATACATATATAAATATTTAAAAAATGTAACGTAATGTTTATTAAATATGTATCTGTAGGTATATTTATGGCTCTTCAACCCAAGATAATTGCCTGTGGGAATTCAGTGGCTACGTTTTCAATGGCGGTGAGGTTTTTAACAGGACCAGCGGTGATGGCGGCTGCTTCGATTATAGTTGGCCTCCGTGGTACCCTCCTCCATGTCGCCATCGTACAGGTCGACATAAATTGTATTCGATCATATATATTATATTATATATTATCTCATCTTAAACGATCGACTTTGAATTTAATTTTCAAGTGTGGCATATTGTATATATTTTTTGGTTTTAATTTATTTTAAATTTGATGTAAATGATAGGCTGCATTGCCACAGGGGATTGTACCTTTTGTATTTGCTAAAGAGTACAACGTTCACCCAGCAATTCTCAGTACTGCGTAAGTATATAATATATACATGTTAGATGTTTGACATTTAAAAAAAAAAAGTTTAGAGAATTAACCTCTATTGGAATTTTCAGGGTGATTTTCGGGATGTTGATTGCGTTGCCTATAACTTTGGTGTATTACATTCTTCTTGGGTTGTGAGACATAGTAAAGCATGGTGAAGAGGACGGAATTTTTTAAGATTGAATGAATGTCGAATGTTTGTAAGAAAGGATTTAGTCATCTAACAAGTTCCTTGTTCAAGGATTTTCATTTCATGTGTGCATTGAATGAGTGGGAAGTCCTATATATAGAGACTCCAAGTCCAAGACTATCGGAAGATGGGATTTTTGACATGATTTAAAGCACTCGTAGCTCCTTGATATAAGGATCTTGCTTCCTCAAATTAGATACTAGCAGCCAAGGTGATTGCTTTTCAAGACGAAAACAAGGAAAGATACATAAACTTGATGCACTAAAAAAGAATATCTTAGGTGTATATTGGCATGTTAATGTAATAGGGAGAATATTACTATTTGTTTCATATGTATTTTTTTAATGTAAGTATTTAAAATCATAATGATCGAGAGATGTGATGCATGAGTTGTTATTAAGATATTTTAAATCTTCTGGTTGAAAGACATGATGTGTGACTTATTATTGGATTATTTCGTTTTGTTGTTTGTGATATATAGACATTCTATTTACAATTTAGATCTTACTCACTGACATAAAAAGTCAAATAATGAGGGTACACATACTCATTCACCCACTCACACAGAGGGCATTATGAAGCAATTGAGGGCATGTGTAGAATTAGCCTTTAGATATTATGTAGAATGAGGTAAAGATTTATACGGATTTTTGGTTGTTTAAATAATATACAAAAATTAAATAAAGAATTATAACTGTAACCATTTGAAAAGGTTAAAATCTATTTTCAAAATGGGAATAAAATGATAGAATGTAATATATAAACCAGTCACCTTTTTGAAGTTATAACCTTACGTTCATGCATATGCATATGCTGAAAATCCGAAAGAATTGAATATATACCTTCTAGTAATCCTCATAAAAAGAGATGATAAAATTAAGAAAGCACATTATCTCTTTACTTTTGTGGCATAAAAAGCAGTTTTTTTGACTTTTATAACCAAGTGTGAGACCAAAAGCAAATTTACTTTATTTGATTGATCATTTATCAATGGAGGCCATTATTTCACACACTTCATCCCAAAATAACTTCCATAAGTTATAGTATCCAAAATGGGATAGCATTCTATGAACCTTGAGTTCGAAATCTAAATATGATAATTTTTAAGCTTTTCAACATTTTTGATCTCGCATTCGTATGAAGGTGAATGGTAAATCGGTCTTTAATTAAAACGCAAATTTTATTATCCAAATGTGTATGTCAATGAACTCAAACCCCATTAAAACATCCAAATAATTGGATACCATGGTCCACGATAGAAAAAAACTTCCAGAACTCTTAAATGTTCCAAAAAAAAACACATGCTTGACGTCAGCTTAAAATATTATAAAATATTTAGTTATTCAATAAAATATCTAGATTTTTTCACAATGATATAATTGAAGTTATTCATTCACGAAATGGTAAGTTTTCTCAAAAAATATCTAGAAAATTATAATAAAAGTGGCTAAGTTTTTGTTGTAACAATCGTGCTTTATTTAATATTTAAGAATCGAAGTTAGTAACTATTAGCAATAAGATCACACAATATTCAAATATAACGATGTATAGTTTTAGATAAGATTATCCGGTGTTAAGGCAGCCACAGTTCGTATTCTTTTAATCTTAGTTGTCATGCATCGATGACCCTTGCATCAGTTAGATGTTAATAATGTTTTCCTCAATGGACATCTTACTGATACAGTCTTCATGGAACAACCACCTGGTTATCAAGATCCTCGTTTTCCAGACCAAGTATATCGATTAAAAAATGGGTTATATGGGTTAAAACAGGCTCCTCGTACATGGTTTCAACGCCTAAGTGTTTTTCTAATCACCCTTGGGTTTGTATGTAGTAGAGCGGATAAGATCACATAATATTCAAATATAACGATGTATAGTTTTAGATAAGATTATCACTGTACTTTCGTATGTATTTGTTATTGATTGTACTATATTTATTATCTATATACACGATCACTGGATTAGATGGATTCAATAATCTTTATAGTAACCAATCAATGTTGTTACATTGTGCAATTGCATTGAGACTAGGATTTAAATGGTCGTTTCAATATTCACTTCATATCAACATGGAATTGGTGCATCACTAATGAAATTCGGTCGCACTTAACAGGTGTTTTGATTAGTATAATTTGTAAGAGTGTAATTTGAAAACCACAAGAAACATATGTTGGAGATTTTCGATGAATATGGTTGTGAATTGTGATAGGGTTACTTAAAATACTATAATTTTGGTGGCTTGGTATGAATGCATTTTATTTCATGACAAAATTAAGGGTGCATGGAAAAGTTCTTCTGTCTTAGGGTTGTTTGATAGTCACTGACCGAGTCAGATCTGATTGAATCATGGCTGACTGGGTCTGAAGCTCTGATTGAATTTGTTTCTAGCTCAAACCATGTCGTTAGAGTTTATTCCTTATAGTAACTATTTACTATTTATATATCTTCTATAAATTGGTTTCATATACTATGTGCTCAGTAAAATTTAATGTTCTCTCACTCATTTACCATTAGGTTTCATTTTTAGATATCCTTTTTAAAATTCAAACCATGTATATAAACTTCAGCTAGTGGTTTGGCACTCATTTACATTAGGTTTCATTTTTAGATATCCTTTTTAAAATTCAAACCATATATATATATAATTATAATTTTTATATTTCAAACTTAAGCTAGTGGTTTGGTTCAGTTAAATGTACGTCGCTATCAAACCATATATAATTGGTTAACAAAATTTAGAAACCACACCACCCGTTTTAATAATGGCTCAATTATAATGGTTGAGTTAATTCGATTTTTAGTTATTATGCTCACCCGTACTTATGATTATAAGACAACATGGTGTTGATAATGAAATAGAAATTTATCCATGCTAACTATCATTCAGAGCAGAAAACCCATCAAAAATAACTTGCGAGTGAGAGTCGCTAGGCTTGTTGACGATGCTCAATGAGGTGTTCTAGGATTAATTTTTTTACCAAGTTTTAAGTCCTCGTCGAGGCGTTCATCCTGGTGTTTTTGTACCTTATATATATATATATATATATATATATATATATATATATATATAGAGAGAGAGAGAGAGAGAGAGAGTGAGAGTGTGTGTGTGTGTATGTGTGTGAGGGTGGGGGGGTATGAGTGGGCCTAACTTTGTTTTTTATAAGACTGGAGGGAATAGTAGCACCCTTAGCACACTGTCACATCAAATATTTTGGAAGCCAGATAGGTTTTATTTTGAAAAAAAATAGAAAAGAAAAGAAAAAAGAAACAACCAATCATAGTCCTAGATCCAACTTTCTCTCTCCTCTCTCCTCTCGCTATAGCCATGGTGAGCCCTCTTTGGTGCCTCCCTTGGCGCAAGCCATGAGGTGATGTTTGGTGCGCGCTAGCGAGCTTAATGATCTCCTTGGAGTCCCCCACTCTCTGCAACCATATTGAAATTATGAATCATTGAATGAAAAATGAAAAATAAATCAGGATATGTTGGTCATTTCATATTCACTTTATCTTTTATTTGCTAACAGTGTTTGTCATAAGGATAATTGTTGCAAGTTTTTAACCATGCACATCATCTTTTTCAAATTAAAACAATTTCATGAGGACTATTGATATGTAATTTTTGCGGATCATAATAACAATTTTTATAATTTTGTTTAATACAAATAATACTAATAATGTTGAGGATAAAATAGTCATTTTACAAATTATGAATAAATTAAAAAGAGTAATGCTTATGAATAATGGAAAGTATCGAGCCATGGCTTCTTAGTTTAGCTTGGGACTCTAATACCTCTTGTTTGGATTCGATGTCGATTTCGAAACACTGTCGTTTCCTCCAATCTAATTGTTCCTTTTCACCATCTTACTACTCCCAATGTGTTGCCTCAATTAAAATTTGTATACAGGAAGAGAGACGGAAATTTGTATATTTAGTTAATGTGATGTTAAATTAGATGGCTCAAAGACCAAAATCATTTTAAAGCATATCAAAATTGCGAGCATTTAGGGACCAAAAATAAAAAACGACAGCCTAACTTAGGGACCAAACTCATATTTTACTCGATAATAATTTTCAAACTTACATAAATAGTCATTGTGTTTTATACAAACTCATAGGTTCGATCCCTAACTTTTTCTTGATGTAGATGATCGCCTTGGTTATAATTTCATGTGTTTTTGGTCCCTGACCTATAAAAAAGACTTTTATACCATTATTATCTTTTATCTTTTTTATTTTAATTTTAAAACATTTAAAGTATAATGAGCCCCACTATTCTTCCCCTCCCCACACCCCCACCCCTACTCCACCACCATTTCCTTTAATTCCCTTCCTCACATTGACTCCTTGTCACCCCTACCTTATTACTTGAAGAAATCATTTGCAACGTTTTGTTTTAGGAAATGTCATTTATTATTTTTAAGAAAATGAGAATTAGGTTTACGCGACATGTTCATGCCCTACACGCGACGCCTGAGTTCCATGTGGATACAACACCCCCATTAATGAGGTACTCGGTACATAGCCGTAGTCAACAAATACCATAGTCCTTGTGTGTTTTGGTCCCTATTTAAAGGCTCTTACTTCTAGGGTTTCCCCCATTTGGAGTGTAACACCTAGTTTTGTATGTGTCTTTTATCATGATATTAGGTCGTAAATGGATCGAGTAAAGGTCTTACACTTCAAGGGAATATAGCTTAGACCCTATAGGATGATTACAATGTTTGGTTTAGTGTTTAAAGCACTTGAATTGCATTTTGAAGAAAATGGCAAAATGGGAAAAGTTATATATCGGGCTTCTTGCATGGATTATGGTTTTGGTTTGACATGTGTTAAGCTAAAGGTAACTAGATAGGATTATGGGCTTGTTAATACCTTTCTGTGCATATAAAGAACACCAAAATCGGAGTTGAAACGAAGATGTTATGGTTGTGTGAAGTTAAATTTGAAGTCGGCGGTTTTCTCCTATGCATGGCGTAGGAAAGTTACCGAGGCCGTAGTCAAGTTACTCAGGGTGTAGCATGCTGAAAGTGGATCGCATTTCTAATGGGCTACGCATGGCGTAACTTAGGTTACATAGGGCATAATCGCAGCTGGTCAAAACCCTAGTTCTTCAGTTTTAAGATGTAGTTAAGGGCTCTAACTTATGAGAAACCCTCTCATGACTAGCCTCCATCACCGAAGATCATTCCTTGAGAAATCCTAGCCTCATCTTACTTGTTTGGAGCCTTGGCACCTTTATGAGCTTATTTTTCTATTGAAAGGTCGAATCTTGAAGAACAAGGTGTTTGTAAAGTGCATGAAAGAAGGATTCAAGTATAGATCAAGCAAGGTTGCTTCATTTTTGCAATCACTTTCCAAAATCTGTACTTTCGACCTTATAGCCTGGGGTATCACAAAATCATATTTAGGATAATCCAAAGAACTTCAATTTAGAATTCATGCCACTTCTAAATTAGAAACACAAAATATACCTTGTTGTTTTTGTGTTCTTGAGAGATAGAACAATAAATATATGATTTTGGTGAATGTAAGTACCAAACCGTTTTCTGGAACCAAAAAACATTCTTATACCAGAGAGATATATGGTTATTGGCAGTTGCATGCAGAATTAGCGAGAAATGGCATGGTCGGGTTTTTTCGCGTGAAACCGCCAGGGGCTCTGCCCCATGGACCCTACTAGGGACACTGCCCCTAGACCCTGCCAAGGGGCTACAACCCCTTAGAACCCTACACCTAGGGATGCTGCCCCCAAACCCCTGTATTAAGTACAAGGAAACAAGATCCTTTGAATATTAAACCTTATAAACTTTCTCTAGACCTTTGTAAGTGATTGAGTTCTAATCTTTCTAGTTATATATTCGTAGATCTAAGTTTTTTGCTTTATTCGGTCCTTTTTGGTCTTGTTTCCTTGGAGTTTGGAAAACTCCAAATCCTAAAGGTTGATTATATTTTTTTTTCTAGACCTTTTTGATGTGATATGAATGTATTTTTTTCCCTATAAACTATATAAGAAGGTTTTTACATTTTTGGACTCATTTTGGATCTAGGGCTACAGTTTGGAAAATAGAGGTTTTTTAATGGATAAAGTTGGAAACATTGTCGATTATTTTGGAAAGGAAACTTCCCTAACGTGGGTTCTACAGAAGCTTTCACACACTAACTAATCCCTCACTACAAACATGAGGCTATGCCTCATGCTCTGGAGTCACTACATGCGAACCTCCATGGCCACAAGGGCTAACTTTATCCATTATGATCATATTTGGAAGGGTTATAGAAAGTATAAACCATTGTCTTAAAGGATTAAGCACTTAATAAAAGGATGAATAGTGCTACACGACACATGCAACTCCCCTGCATGCAGCGTGTAGCGTGATGAAACCATGATTATCTTGTCGGCTAGGTATATGACGTATACAAGTGATGACACGCGTTACGTAGGGCCGTTGACCATTGACTTTTTTACTAATTTGAATTTTGGTTAAACTTTATTGTATTAAGGGTTTTAGTCTTAGAATTTATCGCCAATTAAGTTTTTGTGACTGAGTTGCACCTAATGATTATTTAAGCGGTTCGTGTAGTTGATTCCTTCGAGGACTTGAGTGTGTAATTTTATGATCTTTGCATTAGGTGAGTATTCTAATTATATTGTGTGTATGACATTGTATGTTTAGTGTAGTAGGTTGCCTGGGCACTGTTAGGGTACGACTGTGAGATTAGGTTGGTTAGTCTTTATTTGTGGTATGTAGTGGATCCTTGGGGAAGTTGGTCGTAAGCCCTCAGACCCAATAGGAGGATAGTTGGAGGTCTAATAGGCTAGATTGAGATGAGGGACTTATGCTTATTGTTCTACTAAGGTGTTAACTATGAGTTGGCTAGAAGTCTAACATGTCACACTAGGATGTGGGCTTATCCCTATAGGCCCACTGAGGTGTTGGCTATGAGTGGGTTGGAAGACTAACATGTCAGACTAGGATTTATGATTGTGCTTATAGGCCTACTTACATGTTGACTATGAGCCCTTTATGTATGCATTGAATATGTAATGTGGTATATGGTATATTATGGAAGTCACTTAGCTTTATCCTTACATTGTTAAGTTAAATGTTTTTCAGGCTGTATAGGTGTGATAGGAAAGGGCACGGTGTGATTTTATATTCACGTCGATGTTATATTACTGTTTTGAGACTTCCCTTGGTTTATATGATTTGACATTATGACTTATCATTTTGTAACAAATGAACGTTACTTTGTTTAATCAAAGGATGGTTTTTGAATGTTTATCTTATTTTAAAAATGAAAAAAAAACATTTGAACATATGGGACATTACATCCTTGTTGGAAAAACTCCCAATCGACAATAATACAATGTCCCCAACCTATAATTTGTATCTCCTTCTTTGATTCCTGGTTAGAAAAAATCCTAATCGCGATAACATTGCACCAAAACTCACACACAAACCTATACTGTAAATGGAAACCTAGAAGATTTAAACCATTTGTGTAACCCATTTTATCATGATTCATCTCCTTCTTTGATTCTTGATTATAAAATTTTGAATGCAATTCTGATTTAACTTGTCTCTGTTTTAAATTTCAAGATTATGTTACGTCCATAAATTTGATAGGTTCAATTTTGATGTGTGATATGAACTTGGAATTCAGTAAGCAGGTCTTGGTGTCGGATCTGGATTTCAAATCTAAGATGGGCACCATTGGTAGGTATTAACTAGACTCCTTGCTACAATCATGTAACAAGACCATTAGAACTACCCAAGGGATTGTGCCTCAAGAGCATACTCCGACGATAAAATTAGATCAGTATGAGTGAGGAGATGATCTTTCTTGGACAAAAGGGACCATCTAGATGTAATGAGAGAGTGTATGTGCATAATGGAGGCTGACCCTTGAAGGTGGAGGAGATCTGAAGGAAGTATAAGGATAAGGTAGTTAGTGCCAGACAGTTGGGCAGTCGTGCAATAAGGTAAAGATAAATTATGCCATGCCATGGAGGAGAACATGTTCTATTTATGCGGGAGAATAAGGTAAAGTTAAATTATGCCATGCCTTGGTTCAGCCCAACTAGCTGGCGTTAGTGCCAGACAGCTGGGCAGTCGTGCAATGGTGGAAGATAGTTACGATGTTGTAGCCAAGAAGCGGTGACCAACACTGCTGCCAGACATCCAAGTTGTCATGCTATTGGGAAATTCCAATGAGTATCATGCTCATTGGGAAATGCCAATGAGCCAAGAAGCAGTGACCAACACTGCCATCAAGTCCCCCAACCCAATGTGATTAGTTTGTAACCAATTTAATCGCATCCTTTTCCGTCTTATACCATTCCTTTTTATAAAACGATTTGTTAAGATATTTAGATCCTTAGTTTGAGTCTGGAATCACATGAGTGTTCATCCAATTCTCTCAAACCAGGGCTATGATACCAATTTGTAACATCCTAATTTCAAGGCAAAATTTTCATTTTTATTTATTAAAATATAAGTCTTACAACCCATTATATTATAAAAGCTACTATTATACATTTATTAAAAAAAAAGAGTTTTAGAGGAAGTCCTAAAAAAATGCATTCGATGCAAGTACATTCATGCATGAGCTTTTCCTCGATCCAAAAAATAACCTCAAAATCAGTTATTCAACAACTGCAAGTCGAGGCTTACTGAATTCCCTCAAGATACCACATACCACAACACATAAAAATGCATACACATATTGGCCTTCAGCATATAGTTGGTCTGCCCTATATTCACTTTGACATGTAGTTGGCCCACTTTCCTTTGGCCTTTGGTATAAAGCTAGTCCGCCTGAGTCCATTGGCCTTCAGCACAAGGGTGGTCCATCCTCAACTATATATATATATATATATATATATATATATATATATATATATATATATATATATATATATATATATATATATATCAACATACATATAACAACCATCCACATAACAGGTCACTAACTTGTTGGATTAGGTGTCTAAGCCAATAACTGAATTAGTATATACTTGAATTATTATCAAAGTCCTTTTGGGTTACCCTTAAACCTAGTAATTAAATATGATGACTTTTAGAGAGAAAGAGACTGATTTATTAATTTATTATGTGATTAATAAATTAAATTGAAATCAAAATAAATAATTGATTAATATATTGTGAGAATAATACATATTAATTAGTAATAGTATTATTCAATTATAAATTAATCATAAATTAATCCGAATTAATTTTGGGATTAATTAAAATAATTAAAAGTGGAAGTACTAAAGGTGACAATGTTCAAAAGTTGAACATTGACCAATTCCAATACCTCCCTAGGAGAGGGGACGGAATTTTAGAGGGTTATAGGGATTTCTTGGGCATTAAGGAAGCCTAGGAATCCTTAGGAAGCAAGGAAAGGGGATACATATTATCTAATGAAACATGCTTTATCTTAGTTCCCTTAGTCACCTATATAAACCCTCTATGGGGTTCATATTTTCAGCCACCTATTATCATAAGGCATAACAGTAAATTTCACCAGTGGTATTAGAGCCTTTGTTTTCAATTTAATATGTATAATAGTTGAATATATCAAGCTAAGGGTTTATAGAAATTAAACCCTAAAGAAGGCTAATTTCGACTAGGGCTAGGGTTCTTGAAAACCTAGTCTCCACCCTTATTTTCGAAATTTCTAGGGTTTCCTTATTTGATAATTATTACCTTAAATTGTTTAAAGTAGGATAAATAAAATTGGATAACCCTTACCCCTTGATTTTCAAAAATATAGATGGAAAGTGATTAGGATTAAATTTAAATTATTTGATTAATAATTAATGGTAAAAAATTATTTATTCCTCATAAGATTTAAGTTAATTGTTAATTAAAATATAAAGATTAAATCTTAGTTGGTTTATTTGAAATTAAATTAAAATTTTAATTTCGAAAATTAAATTAAAATTTTTAATTTAAAAAACTTAATTTAAACCTAGTATTTTTTTAAAAAGTTTTAAAATACACCTTATACACAATATTAAAAGTTAATTACTATATGTATAAGATTAAGTCAGTCGGATCGCTAGCGTGTCTCATTCACGAAGCTGAACTATAAATGGGTATAAAGAAGCTGCCTATAAAATGGTAGTTGAATAAGTGTCCACTCTCACCCACCGTTTCCTTGTTTGGTGGAGGGTAGTCAGCAGAACGAGTCTGATGGGACATTAACTTCATTAAAAGTATAATGTTATTAAAGTAACTAAACCATTTTTACAAAAGCTCACTCTTAGTTACTTTAGGAAAAATGTGAAAAGTATGCTAATCCATGAAATTGCACATTAAGATTTATATGTTGTTAGTGGAGCACGTATGGTTAACCAACACACTAATAGAGACTATAAAGAGTATTAATGGGCATCTCGAAAATTATCATTGTTAATGGAATATATGTGGTTAACTGGCACATTAATTGGAGATGATAAATGACATCGAGGTTGTTAAGCACATTTGCATGGCTATTCACATCTTGTTTGTGATCCTCAGTGTCCTAGTCATAAATAAAAGAGCATAATCTGAGATTAAACATATCATTTATAGATTCAATGAATCTCAAAAGATCTAGGAATTTCATTTTGATTGAAATTGGTAAATTGCCCTTACCTACCTTTATAAAATTTACAATTAGATTACAACATTCCTATTCTAGATTGTGAATTGTTATTTTGGATCGTAGCCTTAATTATTTATTATTATGGGTTAAAATATTAAGGATTGTTGTCATGTAACTAAAAACTATTTTTCTTTTTCACTATAGACGTCTACTCCTGGCGATGTTTATGCTCATTCATCGTCTACGCACCATTCGGGTTTCTCCCTTCTCTCGATCGTGTCCAAGGTGACATTTTATGCACCAACTATAACAATTTGATGTGTAACATAAAGATGGCTCTTCGATTCGAGGGAAAATAATATGTCCTTGAAGAAAAACTTTTTGAAATCGATGAAGCCAAGGAAACTCCAGAACAACTAGCCTCCTACAGGAAACACTATGATGGTCCAACAAAAGTTGCTTCCATCATTTGATGGGTTTTAGCAATAAGAACATCCTATGTGCTCATACAAACCCTAATGCTTGGATCTAGGTTTCTCTATTGTACATGCAATTCATCCAAGACTATAAACCCTAGATCTAGTATATGATAATCAATATAACATATGAATTAGGGTTTAGATCATACCTTGATTGTTATGTAATAATAACAATCTCAAATCCTCCTTGTAATGACTTTAGAAAGCTTAGAATCACAAATGTCACTCCTCTAATGGTTCACAAACACCAAGAGCAAGAGGATGAAGAATAAGGAGAGAGGAGACACCCAAAAACGTGTAGAAACCCTAAGGATTCAATTGCCCACGTTTTTGGTGCCCAAGGGGTCCTTAAATAGTGAGACTATTAGGGTTATCTAACAAGGAAACCCTAATTTGGATGCTTAGGCCCTAAGCAACCCATGTACTCCTTTCTTAAAGGCCTTTGGACGATTTCTAATGAGTTTCCCCATAGAATTCGTCCACCCCTTTATTAGCCCAATATTCAACTATCACATAATTGACAGTTCTAGTCCCTTAAGTTTAATTAATGTATTTTAGCCACAAACTTAATTCTTATTAATTCTTGACTAATATTAATTAAACAATATGATTTCTCCTTTAATATATTATTCTCATAATATATTAATAAATCATAATTAATCCTTTCTCTCCATAATTCATCCTATCAAGTTGCTTTGGTGAAGGCAACCCAAAAGGACCATGCACCATCGGGTCAAGTACATACCAAAATAGTTATGGACTTAGACACTAATCCAACAGTCTCCCACTTGGATAAGTCTAACAACTATTCTGCGTATGACTTCAGATCCTGATCTGCAATCGTAGCTTTCTAAAGCCGCTGTCAACTCTGATCTTATCAGATACGCGCGTCCTTTAGATAAGGGATCATATATTCCTCCATTCTAGATATCGTACAGATATGAGACATGAACTTAATCATTCTTTCTATACTATTTCCCGACTTCCGATTTATGATGACTGATAACAGACTACAATTTGAACACATCAAATTAGCCCCGGCTTGGCCAAGAGCTTAGGTGCCATCACAAAATCATCGAAGGGCCCAAAGATATCGCTTTTATCCTACTTTGGATAAAAGGAACGGATAAACTTTGACTCAATGCTCGCTTGCACCCACTTACCGAATCACACACAACAATATTTTTATAAGACCAAGTTACTGGTGCGTTTACATATCATCAATGTGCAACCAACTCGCAAGATACAACTCACACATCTCGGTTTCAAGAATATAAGATGTTATCGTCTCACCAATCACTCGTGATACAATTTATGAAGTGATCTAAGTGAGCGTGGGTTTAATCCAATGCTCAAATCATATTCATAAGCACTCATGAACGTTGCAGCAAACATTTGCTTATGTCTAATACACTTTAGACAATCCACACACCAATTCACGATAGTCTTCATTCATACCTACTTCCAACATATGAACGACTGTGGTTCGTTCGAATAATTTGACTGTTCTGAACCAATTAAATTATTCAGGAAGTCAAAACATGCAAAGTGAAACACAAGAATAATACTAATCCCATATGGCCCCAAACTTTTGAGTATAAATAAAACACCTTTTATTTATTACCATATCGATTACTCATTATTTGTTGTTTCGGGTAATCAACTTCTTACTTGAATTATTACTATAGTTGTCCCATGCTCTTAGCATGCACACAATGCTAACCTATGGTCCTCACTTTGTGAAATAGATCAAATGAACACATTTCCAATCATACTCATTTCACAATTCCCAATCCTTATCATAAGTATAAGAATATCAAATTCATTCCATTTATAGAATATGTTAGATTCTAACATTTTATGTAATGATTCTTTTGTAATGTCACTGCACTAAGGTCACAATGACTATTGCCAATGAATTACAAAGCTCTCTATCGGAATTGTTACAAGACAATTCCATAGATGTGATGTCTCTCACTCAAAGTACATTCCTTTGAACATCCTTCTTGCATAAAAGTTTCTAATCTAGACATAGATTCTCAATATCCAACTCCCAATATGAAACCTTTCCATACTTACCATATGACAACTCATTCTTAATAGAATCTTATCTATTCATAATAATGTCGATATGCTCCATCCAATATCATACTTCCAACTACTCACAAGCGACCAATTCGTAGCAAGCTTTGGATCGTCCTTTGATAGTTGTTTAATTATCTTAGTCAAAACCGATTCTAGTCCTTTTTCCCTCTAAATGCGCTAGACATTTGGAAAATTTTAGAATGGTCAAATATTATAGCATTTGCAATCGATCCTATACCTGAAGTGTATGGGATACGATGCATAATTTTTTACATAAACATTTGATACTTTATCAATCTTCTGCAATAATATCTTATGTGTCACGTTCTTATGATTCGAATTATGAAGAGGAATGCCATAATCATAATCGAAATTTAAGAACTCACTATGTATCCTTGACTAAGTTTATTAACATTCCATCACCTAAGCCTTTAGTTTTGAAATGAAGCATAATATTCTCTCCCTTAATTATAGCAAAACAACTATTTGACCTTTACGACTTCGCAAAGTATAACTCTTGTTTTCTATAATTAATATCGCTATCTTGAAATAGTTGCTTTAATAATCATACCAGCACAACTTTTATGCTCCCACTATCATGATGATTATTATCAACATAACATTTATGCTCCCACTAGCTTTGACACGTATTCAGAAACAACTTAACTTCCAGAAAAACAATCCCTATTGAATTTCTTTAAGTTCATATTTCTAATACCCAATGCTTTGATAATCTTTTATCAAGGATTCTTAAACTTATACACCTTTGCCTTAGATAGCTCATATGTGTGTCTTAAACAATTCAGACTAATTGCCAAATCTCACAATTCGAATCATGGAAAGGGATACCGTAACCATAATCGAATTCGAGAATACAATTTCACAATCACTATCTTCTTAAAATCTTCCTTAGTGAAAGCATTTCCTCACAGCCGTTTTAATGAAGGAGGAAATCTTATGACACTTCGATTTTAATGGTGTATATGTTCCTATCTATGTGAATTTGTTAACACAAAGTTTACAACAAATTCAAACTCATATGGACCGAACTTTCTTAATCTTGATTTCTTGCCTTATGGTAACACAGCTACCCACCATGTCTTCCAAGTAGTTAAGCAGCTCACCCTTTCATATCAATGTACTTTTCATTGATCAAGGTCCCTGCCTTTCATGCATTCAAATGAGAACTCATAGGGCTTACATGCATAATTAACTCAATTGGAACGGCACAGAAACAAGATAATGTCAAAACCTCAACTTGTATGCTAGTGATGATCGATAAGGTTTATTCTTAATTAGTTCTTGAAACTTTTCAAGGCCATTAAGACTCCCACTGACTCCTTGACATATAAGATTCTTTTGTCAATGAACATTTCTTGACAAACGAATATTAAAGAGTTAGTGTAGTTTTTATCAAGACAAAACACTTCATAAAATTGGTCCTAGTTGGTTTTTGTCTTATCCAAGACATCACAACTTTCCACATTTGATGAATGTTATAAACCTTCTTAAGACTTGTCACTCAATGTCACAATCTTAACTCTAAGATTTGGTTTTGGAACGAAGTATGATTGACTTCTTGATTTAACCATTTCTTCAATTCTCGATTCCTCTTCTTAGACATACAATTGCACAAAGATTCACTTAGAGGATCAATTAAGATATGGTTCTTAATCATTAAGACCTATCATAAAACATAATAAAAGGTACTCTCCCTTCTTCTTAGAATAGAGAAACTTTTATCCTACTACCTACTTGATTCTTCTTATTCGTTCTGCTATTAATTTAAACTTTTTAAATCAACTACGAATTACACTTAACCTCATAAGTGTAATCATATTTACTTAACTTTAGTAAATCATGACGAATATCTTTGTTACTCTTGTGGTGGACTTGATCAACACATAACCTTGTGTACTTGATGTCCTAGTGCTTCACTTGACACTTTTTCAACGAATTAGTCTAATTTTCAAATATGAAACTTCTCATTCATCATGCAATACTTGTTGTATGATTCCAAGTCTCTGTCCAATTGAAACTTGGGCGATGAGAAACTTTCCCTATTTGGTAAATTTTTTGTCCTTTCCACAAATAACATAATTAAGAATCACATCCATTCGTTGTAAAAATATGCAAACATCAATTTTTCATAACGATTTCATTGCAAGGAAATAAATAAATAAATAAATAAATACGTTATACAAAATTTATTTTATTCTTAAAAATAGCGGAAAACATTTGTCCTTACAATGCAAAATCAACTGAAAGACTATGTAATCAAATACTCCTAACATCTCTATCATAACTTTATAAGCTCAAAATCTAATCTTCGAATCCATGCGATCGAGATCCATCTCTTCGTGATTAGACTCATCTTGCTTTTCCATTAGGCTTCCTCTCTTTTCATTGATCCTGCAAAACATTCAAATGTAATCTTATCACATTATGTATTAAGAATCAATGAATAGGAACTTAATGGAGTTAGATAGTGGATTTTACCTGAAGCACAACCATACTCTTTGACTCTCCCATCTTCTGGACTCTTCAGGATCTTAGGGCAGACTTGTATCTAACGCCCTTTCACTTGGCAGCAAACGCAGGTCGGTTCTCCTAGAACGTCCTCGGAAGCATGGTTGGTTGATTTTCCCAACAAATATGCTCCATTGCTTTGCCAAATCATTTCTGATTCAGCAGCAATGAGCATGTAAGTTAGGTCAATGAGGTTTGCGTCATGATCCATCATATAATACTTTCTTTTGAACTCATTATATGATTCAGCGAGTGACTGCAGAACCCAGTCTACAGCCAACTTATCAGGGAATGACGCACCCAACATAATCAACCTATCGATGCGTGATTTCATTCCTAGAACGTGGGCACACACGGGTTTACCATCTTCATGTTTCATTTCCAATAGGGCTTTAGTGACATTGAACCTTTCAATTCTTCGATCTTGTGGGTTAGGGAGAATAATTGGAGGAGGAGGAGGAAGTGAAATCAAACTAGTCCACTTTGATTCTTTACTCGAATAGCGGAATAGCTTAATTTCAGCAGGAACACCTTTTCCTTGAAATTTGGGAAGACCATGATTGTCATACTTTAACATCTACAAAGGGGAGAAAATAAATTCATGTTAGTTGATTTATTGAGTCCTTAGTAAATCACCCAAATGATATACTAGGGCTAGGATCCAACACAATATTCCACAACTCGGGAGAGGGATGTCGTAACCCAAATTGCAGAACATTTGAAGGTAAGTGAATGACGATTCACTAATTTTCCACCATGAAAAACGAAAAATAGATTAAGTTTTAAATGTATTGAAAACTCCTAGATCCTTTGAGATTCATTGAACTTTTCAATGGCATGTTTAAATCTCGATATGCCCCTCTAGTTTGTGATCGGGATTCCGAGGATCACAAAGCGGGTGTGAATAACCATGCAAATCTACATGGTGCCCCCACATGTTACAGTCACCTATTCGATGTGCCGGTTAACCATACACACTCCACCGAACTATGACAAACATTGAGTCACCCTTTGCTACCTTTGCTTAGAACCATTTAGTGTGCCGGTTAACCACACACGCTCCATTAACGTCTTCGCAAGGACACAAAGTGTAATTTCATGGAATTGCATCAATTCACTTTTGCCTAAAATAACTAAGATTGGGAATTTTATGAAAGCATTTAGTTACTTTTATACTTCATTATACTTATAATGGAAGGTTTTTGTCCTATCCTACCCGTTCGGCTAACGACCCTCCACTAGTCAAAAGTGCGGTGGGTAAGAGTGGATACCCATTCAATCGTCATTTTATAGGCAATTTCCTTAAACACCCCTTATAGACCAGCTTCGTGAATGAGGCCTACTAACAGTAAGACTGACTTTTACTTATACATATATATAATGTTAGACTTTTAATGTTATATATAGTATAGGGTGTATTTTACACTTTTAAAATACTAGGTGGTCTAATTTAATAATTATACTTTTAATTTAATTAAATTGTGCACCAAAACTTTATGGATTTACTAAATCTCTTTTAATTATACACTTTAATTAATTAATAAAACCATAAGGGTGTGGTTTGAGCTTTTCAAAACAATATTAGGGTTTTAGAATTTAACATTCCTAAATTAAACTTTTAATCAACTTTTAAATTCCAAAACTTGAGGGCAAGTTTTGAAACATTTCAAAATATTAGCGTTTAGAATTTAAATATTTCAAAATCAAAATTTTCAATCAAAATTTAAATTCCAAAACTTGAGAGCAAGTTTTGAAACTTTTTTTTTCAAAACATTAGGGTTTCAACTATTTAAATTTCAAAACAAAACTTTTGAGTTGAAATTTAAACTATAAAACCTAAAGGGGAAAAATTGAAACTTTTCATAACACAAGGATCAAATAAAAAATAATATAAATTAAACAATTTATTTTATCATTATCTATATTTGACCTAATTTCAATTTCTTGCAACCCAATTAATACAAATAATCAAACTTTATCATGTAAGGAAGTTATTATCCAATTAATTAGTAATTATCTTTTGTTTAATCAAGGATATACTCATAAATATGTATAAAATTGGATTTTAATGATCTAAAACAGATAAGGCAAGTATCCATGAGTAAAACAGCAAGAAATCCTGAAAATAGCTCCATCTGACGCTCGAACTCGCCGAGTACCACACTGGACTCGCCGAGTTGAGGCCTACTCGCCAAGTACACTGTGGTACTCGCCGAGTTCATCAGGCAGGGAGCTCAAAAAAAACATTTTTGCAACTTGAACAAACATACAAGGCATCAATACAATAGAAACCAATCAAGGCTCTGATACCACTGATGGGTTTTAGCAATAAGAACATCCTATGTGCTCATACAAACCCTAATGCTTGGATCTAGGTTTCTCTATTGTACATGCAATTCATCCAAGACTATAAACCCTAGATCTAGTATATGATAATCAATATAACATATGAATTAGGGTTTAGATCATACCTTGATTGTTATGTAGTAATAGCAATCTCAAATCCTCCTTGTAATGACGTTAGAAAGCTTAGAGTCACAAATGTCACTCCTCTAATGGTTCACAAACACCAAGAGCAAGAGGATGAAGAATAAGGAGAGAGGAGACACCCAAAAACGTGTAGAAACCCTAAGGATTCAGTTGCCCACGTTTTTGGTGCCCAAGGGGTCCTTAAATAGTGAGGCTATTAGGGTTATCTAACAAGGAAACCCTAATTTGGATGCTTAGGCCCTAAGCAACCTATGTACTCCTTTCTTAAAGGCCTTTGGACGATTTCTAATGGGTTTCCCCATAGAATTCGTCCACCCCTTTAATATGGATTCCATTAGCCCAATATTCAACTATCACACAATTGACAGTTCTAGTCCTTTAAGTTTAATTAATGTCTTTTAGCCACAAACTTAATTCTTATTAGTTCTTGACTAATATTAATTAAACAATATGATTTATCCTTTAATATATTATTCTCATAATATATTAATAAATCATAATTAATCCTTTCTCTCCATAATTCATCCTATCAAGTTGCTTTGGTGAAGGCAACCCAAAAGGACCATGCACCATCGGGTCAAGTACATACCAAAATAGTTATGGAGTTAGACACTAATCCAACATCATTGTCACTACCATGGCCCCTGAGTTACAGAGGTTCTATGAGGACTATTGGCCCTATGAGATAAAAAAATGACCTTATGGAGAAGTACCACAAGAGAGCTTGTCAAGAGAAATATGAAGTGGTCAAAAATCTCATGGCTTGAAATATGAAAGATGGAGAATCTGTGTGCAACCATTTACAAATATTGAAAAGGTGCGTAGAACGCCTTGTTAGGCTCAATGTGCAGTTCGACGAGGAGTTGGCCATTAACATGGTCTTGAACTCCTTCCTAAGTTGTTATGATAAGTTCATCTTGGCCTATCATTTGAGCAACATAGAAACCACATTGGACCAACTCCATAACTTGCTATAGACTGATGAGTCGGGAATAAAGGAAAAGGGAAGAAGTGGAAGGTTGCTCTCAAAGCTAACTGGAAGAACACGGCCCATGCCAGGTCATCAAACAATGGCCGAAAGACAAGGCCCAACTCAGACATTCCACCTGTTAGTAACCCAAAAGAGGCCACTTGTTACTATTGCAATGACTAGGGCCATTGGAAGAGGATCTTCCCCAAGTACCTGCAAGACATCAAGGATGGCAAGGTGGAACCCTCGTCGACACGTATATACACTATTCAAACTAATAACTCACAATCTACTCGTTGTTGGGTCCTTGATACAAGATGTGGTTTTCACATTTGTTCTGATTTGAGGGACTAAAATAAAGTGAGGAGGTGGAGCATAGGAGGATGAATCTGATAATGGGGAATAGGCGATCTTCTCTTGTTACCAAGATTGGGTCTTATCATATTATGCTTAGTAGTGATGTTAGTTTAGATTTGATAGCTTGTTGCTATTCTTCAAAAATAACGTGAAACGTTATTTCATTTCATACATTGTTCAAACAAGGTTTTTCGTTACTCTTTTAATGATTTGAATGTTTCAATTCTAGTTTATACATATGGTGTTTTTATATTTGAATCTTTACCTTGTAATGGTGTGCATGAAACTGTGACTTGTGTTGATAGCTTAGGCAATAATGTATTTCACATTGATTCGTTTAACGGTTTGGACAAGGCATGCTTGTGGCATTGTCGTCTTTGGCACATTAACAAGAAACACATCATCCAAATCCAAAAGGATGGAGTCTTGGAATCATTTAATCTAAGGCCAAACGATGAATGTGATCTTGTCTTTTGGGAAAGATGACAAAATCACCTTTCACTGGATCTTGTGAAAGAGGTGAAGGTTTGTTGGATCTCATACACACATATGTGTGCACACCCTTCAGATTCACCACAAGGGATGTTAATCGATTTTATGTAACATTTACAGATGATTATAGTAGGTACGGTTATATCTACTTGATCAAACATAAATCTGAAACCTTTAAAAATTCAAGGAGTTTAAACATGAAGCCGAGAATTAATTAGACATGAAGATAAAGGTGCTCCGATCTGATAGAAGAGGAGAGTATCTTAGTACCGAGTTCCACGACTACCTCAAGGAATGTGGAATAGTTTCTCAATTGACTCCTCCTAGGACACCACAACTTAATGGTGTGGATGAGAGGCGAAATCGAACCTTGTTGGACATGGTTCGTTCCATGATGAGTCAAGCCACTTTTCCCATTTCATTATGGGGGTATGTTTTGAGTTAAAACACCTCATGAGATGTGGACATGGAAAGTTCCTTCGTTAACACATATCAAAGTCTATGATTTTGAAGCTTTCATTAGACAAGAGACTCATGACAAGGTAGAAGCCAGAACTGAGAGATGTGTTTTCGTTGGCTACCCATGAAAACGTGGTCTTTGTAGTACAGAGAGGAGTCTTTCTTGAGAAAGAGCTCATATGCAAAGAGGACAATGGGAGCACAATTGACCTTGAAGAGAGTCAAGAGTCAACCAATGAAGGAACCCAAAAAAAACACTAGCATTCAACCAGAGGAAGAAATTCTAGTTAAGCCAGCTGATAACTCATTACCTCTTCGTCGTTCCAATAGAGTTAGCATGCCACCAACTTTCTATGGTGTCCAGATAATGTCATATTGTGATACATTTATCTGTGATCAAACATTGGTAAATTTTGATGTGCCAGCTAATTACAAGGAAGCGATGGCAGGCCCTGAGACTGCCAACTAGAAAGACAGTTGGTTACAAATGGATCTTCAAGAATAAGAGCGACATGGATGGAAATGTGCACAAATTCAAGGAAAGACTGGTTTCGAAGGGCTTTACTCAAACCACATGGATTGACTATGGTGAGACATTCTCACCAGTGGCCACAATAAAATCTATTAGGATAATGCTTACCATAGCTGCCTTTCATGATTATGAAATTTGGCAGATGGATGTCAAAACCGCTTTCCTTAATGGAAAGTTGGTTGAAGATATTTACATGAGTCAGCCAGAGGGTTTTTTTGATACAAAGTTTCCCAATATAATGCGTAAGCTTGAGAAATACATCTATGGATTGAAATAAGCATCTCAGAGCTGGAATCTTTGCTTCAGTGGGAAAGTGAAAGAGTTTGGTTTCTATAGAAGTGAGGATGAGTCTTTTATGTATGTCAAGGCTAGTGGGAGTATAGTAACCTTTCTTGTATTGTATTTTGATGACATACTACTCATAGGAAACGACATTCCAACCTTACAAGAAGTAAAATCTTGGCTTGGAAAGTGTTTCGCTATGATGGATCTTGGAAAGGCTGCCAATATTCTTGGGATAAAAATTTTGAGAGATAGAAAAAAGAATAATTGGACTTAGTCAAAGTACATACTTGGATAAGGTACAAAAATGGTTTAGTATGGAAAATTCCAAGAAAGGAGAGCTACTTATTCATAGCAATGCCAAATTGAGTAAGACTCAAAGCCCAAGTACGGATGAAGAGATAGATGATGTGAGTCAAGTCCCCTATGCTTGGGATGTAGGATCGATCATGTACGCTATGACAAGTATGTTGGATTAGGTGTCTAAGCCTATAATTAAATTAGTATATAATTGAATTATTAGCAAAATCCTTTTGGGTTGCCCTCAAACTTAGTAATTGAATATGGTGACTTTGAGAGAGAGAGAGAGAGAGAGAGAGAGAGAGAGAGATATTGATTAAGTGATTTATTATATGATTAATAAATAGAAATAAATGAATTTATTAACATGTTATGAAAATAATATATTAATTATAAATAGTAATATTTAATTAAGAATTATTCAGAAACTAATTAGAATTAATTTGATTAATTAAAAGTGCAAGGGTTAAAGTGTAATTGTTCAATAGTTGAATAGGAGAGGTTCCAGAACCGTCATTGGAAATGGTGGATGGTTTTTAGGGTATTCCAAGATATCTAGAATATTCCTTACAGATAAATAAGAAGCTTGATAATTACCAATTTGAATTAATATTCTTTTTAATCAAATTAGGGTTATCTAGGGTTTCCAAGTTACACTATATAAAGGACCCTTAGCCTTGGATTTTCAGCTACTCATCCTTTATAAGAGATAGCTAAAAATTTTGTCATCCCCTCTCCTCTCTCCGAAGCCTCCTTGTTGCTAGGGTTGAGTATGAACCATCAGAGGCATAAGATTTATAGTGTTAGTTTCCAGGCAACTACAAGAAGGATTGTTTGATTGTTTACTACAACAATCAGGAGGTATGTTTTCTTCTATAAATTCCAAAATTACATAGGGTTATAGGGTTCTTGTTGTTCAACAGAATGTTACTTCAATATACTTGTGACTAGATCTAATGGGTTGCATGTATCCAAAAGAGAATCAAGATTTATCCGCGTTATTGCATGTAAAACCCATCAATGTACTCGTCCTGATGTGTCCTTCGCTTTAAGCATGGTCAGTCGGTATCAGGGAAATCCTGGAATAGCTCATTGAACAGCAGTTAAGAGCATTCTCAAGTATCTACGAAGGACAAAGGATATGATTCTAGTCTTTGGAGGTAGTGATGCGTTGCGAGTGACTAGTTATAGTGACACAAGCTTTCAAAAAGATAGAGACATTTTTCGTTCTCAATCTGGTTGGGTGTTCACTCAATGGAGGAGTAGTTACTTGGAAAAGTTCCAAGCAAGATATGGTGGCTAATTCTACTTACGAATCAGAGTATATAGCAGCAAGTAAAGCCTCAAAGGAAGAAGATTGGTTGAAAAAAAAATTCGGGGATCTTGCAGTAATTCAAATCATTCAAGAGCCTGTAACATCCCAACATTGAGGTATTTTCAAATTTACTTAAGTATAAAGACTTATAGTATTCAGTTCTTGTGTAATGGAAAGTTAGCAAAATGGCCCATAGTGGCATTTTTGTAAATTCGAGGTTGAGGCTTAGTACGTAGAGCGTACGTTGAGTATACATACACAGGTCTATGTATGTTAGGCGTACACGGAGTACGTATTGTGTACGTAAGAGATCCTCATACCCTAATTTTTAGGGTTTGGACCCTATTTAAACATCATTATGTCCTCCAACCTCATCTCTCATCAGCCTCCAACACCTCGAATCGATTTTAGCAAACCCTATCCACTTGTTTGAGCATTCTAGACTCTTGTGTGTGTTTGGTGATTTAAAAGGAGTAAGAAGGATGTAGAACTACCTTGGAAGCTTGAAGGAGCCTTGGATTTGCCATCTTCACCTCTCTAGCAACCTCTAAGAGGTATAAAGTTGCAAACTTGACTTGTAGTTCATTAGATGTTGCTAAGTCCTTGATTCATGAGCATCTTGTCCTAAGTCTTGACCTTTTTGGAGTATGGTATGTTGTAGTCGATTCTAGCTGTCCTTTCAGATGTTTTTAGAGGTTTAGAAGCATAGAAATAGGGTCTTGGCTCTTAATCCTTTTCTATGCATGTGTTTGATTTTCTTAATGGGTTAAGAGGATGGAGTTTTTAACATTTAGCACTTATTAGCCATGCAAGACCATAAAGTTGGAAACATTATGGTCAAGGATGATATTTGGGACTTGGATCTACAATTTGTTCGTGATTGCTTAAGCAATAAGATCTTAATCCATTAAGTAGAGAACCAATGTGTACGTTGCATATACGTAGTTTGAGTCCCAACTCCTCGGGTAGTGAGTACGCCCAGCGTACATCCGGAGTACACCACGCATAAGAGGAGTGAGTTGAGTTGGCTGAGTTGACTCGGCTGATTTTGACCGATTTTGACCAAGGGTACTTTGGAGAATTGATATTAATTTAGATTGGGAAATGTATTGATTATTAGGAGTCTAGTAGAGTTGGTTGTCGGAGCAAAGATTCATTTAGATTGTTTTTGGACTGAGAGGTGAGTTTTGCTCACTATAATTGTGGGTCGAAGGCACCAAGGTTGTCCCATTGGATTAGATATATGTTTTGTTGTATGTTGTTATGTTGACATATGTGTTTATTGGTTATATGATTAGATTGGTAGATCTGTAGGGCTACCTATGTTGCTGATTATTATGATAATGTTTATATCGATATGTTATGGTTGTGGGTTACTGGGTTGAGGCAGACCAACTGATACTAAAGGCCAAGACACCCAGGGTGGTCCAGATAGACTGAAGGCATGTGAGGCTGTCCAATCAGGCCGAAGTCCCAGAGAGCGGTCCAGATAAGTTGAAGGCCCGGTGAAGCGGTCCAGTCATGTTGAAGGCTCTGTATGCATGTTGTTGTTTGTTATGTTTACGTGATGGTACTTTAGGAGAACTCACTAAGCATTGGCTTACAATTTTAGTTTTGTTTCAGGTACTTCTGAGGACCGTGGCAAGGCGAAGACATGACCGTACACATCCTTGGTTTTATGTTGTTGGATCTTGGGAGATTTTAATTTTAAATAATGTTTTTGAGAACAATGGTTATGTAACACTTTTTTAGTAAATGGGTTGTTTTTGAAAAGTTCAAATTAGTTGTGATTTTTGAACGTTACAGAGTCAATGGAACTTTTCTATGATAATAAATGTGTGGTTGCTTTGACTAAAGAACCAAGAGACCATGGCAAGTCAAGACATATCGACAGAAAGTATAATTACATCAGACATAGAGTAGAAGAAGCTCACCTCATTGTGAAGAGGGTATCATCAGAAGAGAATCTTGCAGATCCTTTAGCGAAGGCTCTGAGTATGGTCAAGCATAATTAGCATGCTAGGATGCTAGGAGCATTAGTTTAAGAGATGATATTACTTTGAGTAGTTAGATGATTAGTTTGAAACTAGTAACAAAATAAATATAATTGACTTTTTGTGATTAAATGATAGAGATTATATATGAGTTTGTTTACTGCCTTTGTCACTTGTTTATTCTTGTGTTTTGTTTTGCACGTTTTACTTCCCAAATAATTTAATTATTCAGATTCCACAGTCACTCATTGTAACATCCCAAGATTTGCCATTTATAGTCTGTGGGGATGGAAGGGTGAAGCCATGAAAAGTCTAAGGGCTAAATTGCAATTTTGGGATCAGAAGGAGTACGCCGCGTGTACATAAGGGTACATTGAGCATACTAGGCACGCCCTAGTACGTTGGGCGTACAATTGTTAGGCTCCGGATGAGTCCCAGCCTGCAGCAAAGTGGTTCAAGTTTGTCGGCCAGAGTTCAGGACCAGCTGGAGGGAGGCGCAGAGCTATTACATATCGTCAGTGTGGCGAGGAGGGTCATTTTGGAAGAGATTACGGGCGGAGTGTGTGATCTTGTTATCATTACGGTAAGGAAGGCCACATTAGCCTCATTGCCCGCTTCTCAGTGAGGTGTTGGATCCTACACCTTTAGCTTGGCAATTACTCAATGGCCGTTAGCGTACCGCCAGGGTTCCGAGGACCTAGATTTGAGATTAGGAGTTCTTCTATTTAGCAATTGTGGTAGTATGGGTAATTATATGTAGTTTTGTTTATGTTCAAGGTTTAGTTGTAATTTTGGATGATCAGTTAAATGGAATTATCTTATCTAGCTTTGTTTCAATTGATCTCTTGTTATGTGTGGATTAATTTTCTTTGTTCGTGATTGTATGTGTATCGGAAGTTGTGAATGTACCGTGGCTTTAGATTCCCATATGTGTGTGGATATCAGTGGTTAGGATCAAGTAATAAAGTACGAGTTAGTTTGAGTATCGAAGCAATGCAAAGCTCTCAGATTCTAGCATATTTCAAGTGGGGGAGACTGGAACCTTGCAGCAGGAAGGCCTTGTGCCAAGATTCAGTTTCAACCAAATTTCTCTAAGTTTCAGACTTCTACTAGGTCCTTCGGTTTCACACAAGATCATCGTCAGTTGTTGGACTTCCCCTTCAATTCATATTAGTCTTGGTGGTGATGGCATTCGTAGGGCGTGCTTAAGCTTAGAACCTAGGGTGTTAGGAGCTCAGGTTGAGGTTTTACTTGTCTTCTATCATCTAATCGGAGGTGAGCCCCAATGCTAGCAGTGCATAGCTTAGCTGGACATCGTTATTCATGTCTGGCATCTGCAAAAGGCGCATATTGGATGAGTAGGCGGTTATATCATTGGGTGATGTTCAGTTCGGAGTGAACTTGAACAATGTAGGAAGACCAGTGGCAACATCGGAAAGGATCCCAGTAGACTTGGGAGCCAGATTCCAAGATGTGGGAGCATTATCCTGAATTGCTTACCGCAGCAGGCTTCGAGGACGAAGCTTAGTTTAATTGGGGGAGAGTTTTAACATCACAAGATTTTCCATTTATAGTCCCTGGGGATGGAAGGGTGAAGTCATGAAAAGTCTAAGGGCTAAATTGCAATTTTAGGATCAGGAGGAGTACGTCGGGCGTACATAAGGGTACACTGAGCGTACTAGGCGTGCCCTAGTATGCTGGACATACACTTGTGTACGTTGGGCGTACTCATGACAGAAGTAAACCCTAATATTTAGGGTTTGGGGGCTATATAAGCAACATTATGAGCATAAAACCCTCGCTTTCCCCAGCTTCCACTGCTTAGAGTCGTTTTCCCCAAACCCTAGCCATTTCCTTGAGTGTTTGAGCTTATTGAGTGTTTCTTGAATGTTTTAAGAAGAAGGTGTTGCATCAAGGAGTTGGAGAAAAAGATCAAGCTTGTAGATCTGAAGTTGGTTTGTGCCCTAGAAGCTCCAGAAGGTAAAAAGCTTCAAACTTTCTGCATATATGTATAGATCTTGACATTTTTGCTTTAAAGAACCATTTCTTGTCCCAAAAAGACCCAAGATGGTGCATGATGTGATTAGGACGAAATGAGTTGTCCTTTCAGACTCTTGAAGGGGTTTGGAGTGATAAAAATGAGGTCCCAATGGCTTAATATGTCCCATGCATGGAGTAGGAAAGTCTTAATGGATTAAGACCAAGTATTAAGAGCTTTCTTGACATCCAAAGTGATAAAGTTCATGACTTTATGGGTCCTAGGAAAATTTGGTCACTAGATCTGAAGTTTGGGCTTAAGTACTTAAGCCATTAAGCACTTATTCAGATTTCGGCAAACCACTTCGTACGTCCCAGTGTAAATCAGTACGCCTAATATATTGGGTCAACCACCCCAATGGTGGTCAACATCAGGATCAGTACGCCCAGCATACCAGAGGAGTACGTCCCGCATACGTCCTTTGTTGGGCCTTTGACAATTGGACTTCGGGTTTTGGGTTGTTTATGGAGTAGTTGGATTTGGGCCTTTGTTGGACTTTATGAATATTATGTTTTAGGCCAAGTTTTGATAACGAATCTTAGGATTGGCCCGAATTTGGTAAATTGAGCCAATAATGGGCTTTGGATAAGGACTTTCAAGGTTATGGAATTGGCATTGGGCCTTGGTTCAATAAAGAGAATGGACATGATGGATTGTGTGGACCCCCCTTAGTCAAGAATGTTATGTTGTGTAATGACTTGGTATTTATTATGTGATAGTTTGGGATCTCCGGTAAGATAGCGATCAAAGGTTTTCGATACTTCGACACTACTTGCAAGGTGAGTTTGGCCTCACTGTACCCGTGGGTCTAAGGCACCAAGGCCGGCCCACTAGTATTGATTATCTGCTAGTAGAGGGATACCCTAGGGACCGTATATAGTCATGTAGGATAGACTGAGGACTTTTGATCTATGCTCTCTTACATGTTCTTTATTTGGTTGTGGTTTTAGAGTATGGCCATCTGTCCGGGTGACTATCTCACCTCTGAGTATATATGGTTATGCATTCCTTGGATTGTTGATATTTAGTATGCTGTTATGCTGTAGTGATCTAGTAGATCTGTGTTTTGGTATTGAGTATACTGTTATGCTGTAGTGATCTGCTAGATCTGTGTTCTGGTATTGAGTATACTATTATGTTGTAGTGATCTGTCAGATCTGTGTTCTGGTATTGAGTATGTTGTTATGCTGTAGTGATCTGCTAGATCTGTGTTCTGGTATTAAGTATGCTGATATGCTGTAGTGATCTGCTAGATATGTGTTCTGGTATTGAGTATGCTGATATGCTGTAGTGATCAATTAGATTTGTCTCCTGGTATTGAGTCTATTGCTTTGTGGTAACAACCTGTAGAACTGTATGTTATCTGGGCTTGCTAGTTATCATCTATCGAGTGCCCTTAGGGACTATCGGTGGTTATGTAGGATAACTTGAGAGCTTTTGGTCTAGGTCTCTTGCCTGTTCCTTGTTTGGTTGTGGTTCTAGAGTAGGACTATCTGTTCGGGTAGCTATCTCACTTTTGGTTACTTATGGTTATGCATTATGTGGGGGTAGTTGGTGGCGGGAATGCATGTAGTGAGAAGATTAGTAGATAGTAGTGACTTGTCTGATTGTTGTTGCATGTATTATGTGCCTACTTGATCATGATTGTTTATATGTTGACATATTGTGTTTGGTTGGGTTGAGGCGGACCAGCTTTGTGTGGTAGGCTAAGATACTCGGTGTGGGTCGGCTGTAAGCCGTAAGCATGGAGGCTCGGGAGGAGCCGTAGGTTTGAGGAAGTTATACATAACAATTTTATTGCTATAACATTCATGAGTACTTAGAAATGGAGATTTAAGTACTGGATACACCCATGCTCAGAGAATTACTTCATGTATTAAATCACGAGTAATTCTGAGATGATAATATCTTATATTCTGAAAAAGGAGATATATCAGTTGTAATTTATAGGTCGGTTATGCATTGGTGTTACGAAAACGTATCTGTAACATGAGGTTATAAAACGCGGTGTCATGTATAATTTGGTGAGTAAAGGATGCTAGCATATGACTTAAAGTTTATTCGTTTCTTTTTCCCTAATAGGGAAGGCGATATCTTTGGGCCCTCAGTGATTTGGTGTTGAATAATAGTGTTGGGCCCATCCAGGACTCAATTTTTGTGTTCAATTTGAAGTCTTATGTCGTCATCACAAATTAGGAAATCAGGAAACAAAACTATAACACTTTGTTCGGGATGATTCTGTGATTCTGGGCTGTGGGCCAGAAGTCGATTGTGTAAAGGATTGTGGCCTTTACGAGGCGATGCTTAGACCATTTGGAAAGAGTTAATGATGGTTATGAGTTATAAACCTTTGAATTATGTTTTGGAGTCAACGGGTAAAATGAGAAAAGTCATAGGCCAGGTTCTTGCATGAAATATGGATTTTTGTTTGAGACTTTTTTAGTCCAGGATATTTAGATAATATTGTAGTGCTCCTCAATATCTTTTTGTGGATATAAAGGTTGTCGAAAATAGAGTTGGAACGAAGAAGTTATGATCGTTTGAACTTAGGGCGGTTTTTGGTTGTGCCTTGTACGCTGGGCGTACTTGGGCATCCTAGTATATGAAATCAGTTCCCAAACCCTATTTTCATGGTTTGGGCCCAATTTAAGCTCCTTAACTCCCCCAAACCCATTCCATTCTTTGCCTCCACCTCTCCAACACCCTCTCTTGTAACCCTAACCCTATATTGAGCCCTGTTGTAACACCCAAAATTCAAGACAATTTGAACTTTTTAAAACACTTTAAACCATTAAAATCATTACAACTTTGTTTTCAAAATGTATATTATCATAGTTTTCCCAGAAACATAAACAACTCACGAGGAGTTGTATAATCATGCCTCCACCTTACCGCGATCCCCTGATGTACCTGAAACAATAAACTAAAACTGTAAGCCTGAAAGCTTAGTGAGTTCCCCCAAAAAACCAATCTCATATAACCATAATCATATCACATCCATAAATACAAATCAACATGCAAAATGAGGCTTCACCCTGACTGGACCTCCTCACACGACCTACAGCCTATCTGGACTGCTCCCGAGCCTTCGGCATGACTGGACTGTCTCGCATGGCCTATAGCCTATCCGACCGCTCATCGGTTATGTTGGCCTTCATCACAAAGCAGGACCGCCTCAACCCAACCCCTAATCAAGCAAACATGAGCACATAAATATCATACGCTAGCTCATATCATCTAACAGTTGGAACTGATCTAACAGATCACTAATCATAACAAGATCCAAATAACCGGGATACAGACCTAACCAGGTCACTAAGCATAACATCATCCTATAACCAGGACACTAACCTAACTAGCTCACTAAACATAAGCACATCACCATCCTAACTACCAGGATGCAAACCAATAAACATATCATGCCATAACCGAATACAATCCATAAAGGGTTGGCCTTGGTGCCTTAGACTTGGTTGATAGAGTGAGGATAACTCACCTCGCGAGTAGTGCTGAAGTACTGCAAATCTCAGACTGCTGTCTCCCCAGGAATGCCACACTATCACACCATAAATAATAAATTAGTACCCATCATGACCTTCTTGACTCAATGTCCCCACCATGCTCATAATTTCCCAAAATACCCCAGAAGTCCAACAGTCAACCCTTGGTCAAAGTCAAAGTCAATCTACTCACCCAGTTCCTTGTATAACTTGCCAACTTGCCAAGTCACTCGACTAACACGCCGAGCCCAAGGCAATCTACATTGGACTCGCCAAGTCTTTCAACTGACTTTGCCGAGTCTATTACAATCTTCACCGGACTCGCCGATTCGACCATGCCACTTGCCGAGTCCCTTTGGTCCTTCATCCATACAAATGCTTTTTAAGCCATGCTAAGGCTCCAAACCGCAGATCCAACTTCCCCAAGCATGCTTATCACGTAAAGTTGCAAACTTTACTTGCATGCAAGGTTCTAATGACTCAAAATGCCAAATCCAAACTTGAAATGGGTTTTAATTCAAATGGAAGGCTTCATACATGACAAGGCTAGAAACTTTATGAACCTAGATCCCATGGAGGGTTCAGATCTGAAGTTGCAACTTCAAATCCAACTCATACTCAACAATGGCTTCATAACCAAGCCAAAAAGCCCTAAACTTCATCCAAAGAGATCTATCAAGAAATGAGGCCAAATGAAGATAACAAAGATAGATTTGTAGATCCACACGAGTCCCTTGCTGCAAGCTACTTGACCTTCAAGCTCCCTTCACAAGTTCAACCTTCCAAAGCTCCAAACAAACACACTCAAATGAAGCTCTCACACGAAATAGGGTTTGCTGGACTCTCTAGAGGTTGTAAGGGACTAGGGGAGGCAGGTGATTCCTTGAATAGGGTGCAAAACCTTGGAAATTAGGGTTTCACCCTCTAGCTCCAACTCGTCGAGTCACTCTTCCGACTCGACGAGTTGGTCCGTTAAACACGTGGCCCCAAACCCACTGCTACTCGATGATTCAGGGCACCCAACTCGTCGAGTAGACCTTGAAACTTGAAAATGATAGGCATAATATTAATACCAAAGAATCAGGGCATTACAATTCTCCCCCAATTGAACTAGTCTTCATCCTCAAAGTCCGTTGTGATGAACAACTCTGGATAGTGCTCCCGCATCTCAGCCTCCGGCTCCCAAGTCTACTCAGACCCCCTACAATGCTCCCACTGTACCTTCACCAAAGGTAGCTCCTTGTTCCACAAAACTTGCATCTTCCTGTCCAGTATGGCCACATGACTCTCCACTTAATTTAGGCGCTCATCGACCTGAATATCATCCTACGATACCACTGCCTCCTGATCCATAATGCACTTTCGCAACTGCGAGACACATAAAGTGTTGTGGATCCGACTAAGTTCCTCCGATAGCTCTAACCTATAAGCCACCTTGCCAACCTTGACAATGATCCTGAACGAGCCAATGAATCGGGGACCCAATTTCTCCCTCTTCCTGAAGCAGATCACACCCTGCCAGGGTGAGACCTTCAGGAGAACCATACCCCCCCCACCTAGAACTCTAACTTAGATCGATGTTTGTCGACGTAACTCTTTTTCCGACTCTGAGCGGTCTACAGTCGCTGCCAAATCTGCTAAATCTTCTTGGTAGTCTGCAAGACTACCTCCTTCCGTCCCATCACCCTGTGTCCGACCTCACCCCAGCAAACCGGGTGCGACATCTCCGCCCATACATCAGCTCAAAAGGCGGGGAGAAAATGCTGGAATGATAACTGTTTTTGTAGGCGAACTTTACAAGGGGTAGGTGGGAGTCCCAACTCCCACCGAAGTCAATGACACACGCCCTCAACATATCTTCGAGGATTTGAATGGTCTGTGCACTCTTACCATTGGTTTGCGGATGGAATGTTGTGCTAAAGTGCAACCGCGTGCCCAGTTCCTCGTGGAACTTCTGCCAGAAACGAGAGGAAAATCTAGCATCCCGGTCGGAGACAATGGAGACCGAAACCCCATGGCGAGCCACGATCTCACGGACGTACACGTCGGCCAACTTCTCGGCCGATGAACTCTCTTGTATGGACAAGAAATGGACACTCTTGGTCAACCGATCCACGATGACCCATATAGCGTCAAACCCCTTCTCCGTACTCGGCAACTTGTTAATAAAGTCCATCATGATCTGTTCCCATTTCCACATGGAAACTCCAGGGACTGCAGCTTGCCATGCGGCCTCTGATTCTCGACCTTGACAATCCTACTCGTCAAGCACCTCTCAACGTACCTAGTGATTTCTCGCTTCATGCACGGCCACTAGTAACCCAAACTCAAATCCCGATACATCTTGGTGGCCCTTGGGTGAATAGAGAAGTGAGACTTATGAGCCTCCTCCATCACTGTCTATCTGACCCATCTAGACATTGGAACCCATACCCGACTGCATCGGATCAATAATCCTCAACTATCTCGCACAAATCGGGTGTTCTCACCCCTAATCCTTTCCATTTTCCAGTTTTCTGGTTGCATGCCCTCCACCTGAGCATCCCTGATCAAACTCACAAGCGGGGAATCCACCGCTATCCTCATACATACCGTTGGGGTGGAAGACCCAGCGGACTTGCGGCTCAGAGCATCCGCCACCACCTTCGCTTTACCAGGGTGGTAAAGGATCTCGCAGTCGTAGTTCTTGACTATGTCCAGCCACCTGTGTTGCCTCATATTCAGGTTTGGCTGATCCATGATGTGTCTCAAACTCTTGTGATTCGTGTATATGGTACAACATACCCCATATAAGTAATGTCTTCATATCTTGAGAGCGAACACCACCGCTCCCAACTCTAAATCATGAGTAGGATATCTCGTCTCATGCGTCTTCAGCTGCCGCGACGCGTAGGCTATCACCTGTCCTCTCTACATGAGGAATGTCCTCAAACCTGTGATGGATGCATCACAGAACACCACAAAATCCTCCACTCCCTCCGGGAGTGTCAAGACTAGAGCCTCGCACAAACGCTGACGAAGGGTATCAAACGCCCTCTTCTGCTCAGGACCCCATTGGAAATCCACCCCTTCCTCGTCAGACGAGTGAGGGGTACTGTAATATTAGAGAATTCTCGAATAAACCTCCGGTAGTACCCTGCTAAATCCAGAAAACTCCTGATGTATGAAGGTGACCTCGGCACCTCCCACTGCATGACTGCCTCGATTTTGGACGGGTCGACCAAAATCCCCTCCTGGTTAACAAGATGTCCTAGGAACTGGACCTCTCGCAACCAAAACTCGCACTTCAAGAACTTGGCATACAACCGTTCTCGTCTCAGAACTCCCAACAACTCCCTAAGGTGCTCTTCGTGCTGCTCTCGGGTCTTGGAATACACCAAGATATCATCTATGAACACGATGACCGAGCGATCAAGCATCGGTCTGCATACCCGATTCATTAGGTCCATGAATATTACTAGCATGTTGGTTAGCCCAAATGGCATCACCACTCGTAATGACCATAACGAGTCTGAAACCTGGTTTTCTCCACGTCCCTCTCTGACCCAGACCTGATGATACCCTGACCTCAAATCGATCTTGGAGAACCAAGATGAACCCTGTAACTGATCAAAGAGATCATCTATCCTAGGGAGTGGATAATGGTTCTTCGCCATCAACTTGTTCAACTCCCTATAATCAATGTACATCCAGTGCGAACCGTCCTTCTTCCTGACGAAGAGGATCGGTGCTCCCCATGGATAACTATTAGGTCGAACGAACTGCTTGCCCAGCAATTCCTGCATCTATAAAGATAGCTCCTGCATCTCATGTGGCGCCAACAGGTACGACGCCTTGGCGATAGGAGCCGCACCCAGCACCAGGTCGATCCAGAACTTGACCTGTCTCTCCGGAGGTATCCCTGGCAATTCCACCGGGAACACGTCGGCAAACTCCCTAACCACTGGAACCTACGAAACCGAAATCTTATCCCTAACCACTAGATAACCCGCACACCCGTGGTGAATATACTGCCGAACCCTGGCAGCCGAACAAAACCCTGATCCCACTCTGGTGCCCCTCCTGTCCTCCATCTCTCCTGATCCTGATCCTAAACCGGATCCAGTCACAAAGCGTCTCGTCATCAGCATTCTGAAACATACCACAAGATATTAGATAATCCACATAAATACCTAGTAACCAACTCCCAACTAAACCCTAGGGGTTATGACTTCCTTGATACGCGTATGGGTCTTGTGCTTTCAGTAGTACGGGCCCATACTACCTTCCGCACCTACCCATATTAGTCTCAAGTATCACCACAACACCCTAACAATATACATAAGCATAATGAGAACTCGATCCTCACTTCTAGAGGATGGCTAACTGTCTCACAACTGACCTACTGGTCCCACACAAATCACTCATCCATGAAACTTCCACCAACCCTGTAGCACTAGTGTATGCTAGCCATACATAACGTTGTACCCTATATACTTTTGAATATCCGATCCTACCCTAAGCCGTAATCAATAAGAATATAACATAAGGTCAAATCAAACATTCTCGGGCTATAAGATCTTAATTATGTACAACCGTGATACATACACAAGTAACTACAGTAATGATGTCAGTCTCATATAAAGAAACCCTAGGCTGGAAGGCATCACGTAATCAGGCAATTCTATCATGCAATTCCCGAGGATTCCTAGCCTACTACTAGCATGGTGTTCTATCATATCATAATATGAAATAACTGTATGGTATTTTGGGGTCTACTTACTGGCTTCGGCTAATCGTACACTCTGCATCCTCCTTTACTTATTTTGAAAACCATTTAAAATTATTTCGAAAATCTTTTTCCATAGTTTGAGACTAGATTCACACGAATTTTCCTCCAATCCACTCAAACCAAGGCTTTGATACCAATTTGTAACACCCAAAAATTTCAAGACAATTTCAACTTTTTAAAACACGTCAAACCATTAAAATCATTAAAACTTTGTTTTCAAAATGTATATTATCAGAGTTTTCCCATAAACATAAACAACTCATGAGGAGCTGTACGATCATGCCTTTGCCTTGCCGCGATCCCCTGATGTACCTGAAACAATAAACTAAAATTGTAAGCCCGAAAGCTTAGTGAGTTCCCCCAAAATACCAATCTCATATAACCATAATCATATGACTTCCATAAATACAAATCAGCATGCATAATGAGCCTTCAGCCTGACTGGACCACCTCGTAGGGCCTACAACCTATCTAGACTGCTCCTGAGCCTTCTGCATGACTGGACTGCCTCGCATGGACTACAGCCTATCCGGACCGCTCACCGGGTATGTTGGCCTTTAACACAAAGCAGGACTGCCTCAACCCAACCCCCAATCAAACAAACATGTGCACATAAATATCATACGCTAGCTCATATCATCTAACAGTTGAACCGATCTAACAGATCACTAATCATAACAACATCCTAGTAACTGGGATACAGACCTAACCAGGTCACAAAGCATAGCATCACCCTATAAGCAGGACACTAACTAACTAGCTCACTAAACATAAGCACATCACCATCCTAACTACCAGGATGCAAACCGATAAACATATAATGCCATAACCGAATACAATCCATAAAGGGCCGACCTTGGTGCCTTAGACTTGGTTGATATAGTGAGGATAACTCACCTCGCGAGTAGTGCTGAAGTACTGCAAATCTCTGACTGCTGTCTCCCTAGGAATTCCACACTATCACACCATAAATAATAAATTAGTACCCATCATGACCTTCTTGACTCAATGTCCCCACCATGCTCATAATTTCCCAAAATACCCCAAGAAGTCTAACAGTCAACCTTTGGTCAAAGTCAAAGTCAAAGTCAAAGTCAACTGCCAAGGTCAACAGTGCATGTTGACCTCAACTCGTCGAGTACCCTCAGCTACTCACCGAGTTCCTTGCATAACTTGCCAACTCGCCGAGTCACTCGACTGACACGCCGAGCCCAAGGCAATCTTCATCGGACTCGCCGAGTCATTCTACTGGCTCGCTGAGTCTACGACAATCTTCATCGGACTTGCCAAGCCGACCATTGCACTCGTCGAGTCCCTTCGGTCCTTCATCCATGCAGATTGGGTTAAGAATGGTAGGATTTCAATGCTTTTCCTTATGATCCTGGAATCTTATTCTTATTTTGTTTGTTTCTTTGCAACCTTTAAATTCGAGAAACTTGTTCCCGTCGCTTAGGATTTTGAAGAGAAGGTTAAGAAGTTCTTGGCCTTGTATGAAGTCGAGAGATATTCCGATTTGATCAAGCCATCCCCCAAGAAAGCTCCACCGCTACTGACCTCATGTCGATGGGTAGGGATCCTTAAATATTTTCTGGTTTGTGGTGAGGATCCTTAATAATCTTTTGTTGTGTACATGATCCAAAGTCACTCGCTCCAGTGCTCGGTTCACTCTTGCCGATCTTGATACAAACATGTCAGGAGATCAGCTGGTGGTGAAGAAGGAGAAGAGTTCGTCCTCTCTTCCTCCTAAAAGGTCAACCGTGGATTTGACAGTGAAGACTCTGGGATCCTAGAAAAGGAAAACGGTTGAATCCACAGGTTTATCTTTGGAGATCCTTGGAGCTGAGGAAGTGCTCCAGAAGTTGGTCTCTTTTTCTCAGGCTATAAGTGTTGACTTCAATCTTGCTTTATTTTTCATTTTTTTTCACTGACTTACTATATCTTTGTCACAGGTCTCTGATCATGATTCCGCTGATCTGAAGATCCGAGCAGAGTGGGCTGAACAAGCCCTCCTGGGTCAGGAGAAGATGTGGAAGGCGACCAACAAGGATCTTATGAGGAGGGTGGAGCCACTCAACAAGGAGAAGGCCGAGAGAGAGGAGGAGCATGTTCGCAAGATGGAGGAGGTGATATCCGACATGAGGGTCTGCGTTGCGGTGGCTGTTTGGGATGCGAAGATCCGTCTTACAAAGGATCTTAAAAATGCAGGTTCCTAGGATGTGGTTGGTTGGCATGGGGAGTTGGCCAAATTAACTGGCAAGCCTGCTACCGCCAACCAGGATCCTGTACTACGGCTGACTGAGGGGAGGGGGGGGGGGGGAGAAGAAGGTCGACGTTGACCAGGCTAAGGTCTAGGCCTTTTAGGTGATTAGGGTAGCATAATCTTTTGATGTCAATGCAAGACTCTTGTAAGGCTGTAGGCATTTTTGTTTTGAATATAATGGTTGATCTTTCTCTTGTCTTTCTACATTTCCTGCATAATTCAATACTAAGGTCTTTGCATAGTTAGGATCCTGAAAAACTGAATAATTCCTAAGACAAAATGGTTTGATAAGGATTAGTTAAACAATTAAAAATAATAATAACTGACTTTGTTAAGTAATCTAAAAATTTCTTTTAGAAGTGTAATGATTAACTTGCAAACCTTAAGAATTTTTAGTATGCTTTAAAACTTCTTTAAAGATATCAAAATAGCGAATAACTCTGAAGTGATGAAAGTTCATAACTCGGCTATTGGTTTAGGATCCTTGATCTTACTTAAAACTTCAAAGTTAAGGACAAGGGAAGATGGAACCCGATTGTCTCCGAGTTTCTCTTTTAGCTTCATAAGTCTTTGAATTTTAGAATTTACCGAGGAAAAATTCCAACTTAGGAGAGAAATTTGGTTCACTGCTGAGAATGAGGTTCCTTACTAATAAAGGTCGATGAGGATCCTTAAAGGCAAGGATCCTTACTGTCAGTGATTCTTTGAAGACAAGGATATCATATGGGAAATTTATCCTTAGGATAACCTGTTTAGATTATATACTTCGATAGGATTCTTGTGTAACATCGTAGGTTCAATGGATAACATGTTAATGTTATACTCTGGGGAGGATCCTAACTTGTGGTATGATTCATGGGATAGATAACATGAAAATGTTACAATTAGATTGCATTCTCTGGGGAAAATTCCCAGTGTATGATAACATGAAGCCGTTATAGATCTTATGTAATTTTTGGGGCAGGATCCCAATCTTTGATAACATGAAAATGTTATAAACCTTAAGTAATTACTGGGGTAGGATCCTATTTTTTGGATAACATGAAAATTTTATAAACCTTAATGATCTGAACTTATCTTCAAAATAAGAGGGTTGCGAAGCTACTAAATCGTGAAATGATCCCCTTACCCGTATCCCACGGTTAGATATCATGCATCCAAGCGAGGTGTATAAACCTTAGTTCGTATGAAAGAGGTAATTAACTCTTTAAACCTTAGAGGGGATTAAGTACCCGTAAATGTAGGAGAGATGATCAGAGTCTACCTTGTGTATATGATGGTTTAGAGATTACATTATTAAATATAATGGATTTTACAAAGTATTAAGGCGTTGAGATCTTCATGTGTCAAGATCCTTGTGTTTCAAGGTGTTCAACCTTGAGGATCCTGATGTTTCTGGATCTTCAATCTTGAGGATCCTGATGTTTCAGGATCTTTAGATTTGAGGATCCTTAACCATACATTGTTCTGCATAACAAATATTAGCTAGGAGTGGGCATTAGTCTAACTAACGCCCCTCTGATGGTTAAGTTAGTAACGTATTCGAGGAGAAAATAAGTAATAATAAAAATCTTAAGGTAAAGAACATGTGTACGTTGGTTTTGTTGTGGATCATTCGACCCTACTTACATGTAGTATGCTTTGAGGTGTAGAGCATTCCAGGATCTTGGCAGAACATCTCCTTCGAGTGTTGCTAGCTGATATGCTCCTTTTCCTACTTCAACATCTATAAGGTATGGTCCTTCCCATTTAGGATCAAATTTTCTTGCACTAGGATCCTTAGTGTTTTGGAATGTTTTCCTTAATACCAAGTCTCCTATTTGAAACCTTCAAACTCTTATATTCCTATTGTAAACTTTGGTGATTTTCTGTTGATGAGCATCAATGCGTATTTTGGCAAGATCCCAAAGCTCATCAATACTGTCAAGATCCTGTGCTAGGATCCTGTCGTAATTCTCTTGGTCTTACCATATGTATCTTGCCATCGGGATCACTACTTTAGTAGTGATTACTGTTTCTGTCCCAAATGCCAAAGAATAGGGGGTCTGACTTGTGACCACTTTGGAAGTGGTCCTATCTGCCCACAAAACATAAGGAAGCTCTTCTGCCCATCTTCCCTTCTTTTTTTGTCTAGTCTTTTCTTCAAATTGTTAACTATGATTTTGTTGCTAGACTCTGCTTGACCATTAGCTTGGGGATGAACAGGAGTGGAAATTATCATTTTGATTCCCTAGCTTGTGCAAAAGTCTCTTGTCCTTTTGCTTATAAATTGGGATCCATTGTCACATATGATTTCAGCCGGGATCCCGAACATGGTCAAGATATTATGTTTAACCAATGAGACTACTACATTGTCTCTTACTTAAACAAAATCCTCAGCTTCAATCAACTTTGAGAAGTAATCAGTCATTACTAGCATGAAGACTTTTTCTCCTAGGGTCACCAGTAATTTTCCGAATATATCCATTCCCCATTTCATGAATGGCGATGGGGAGATAATTGGATGTTCTACCGGTTGATGTTGGATGTTGCCATGTCTTTGGCAAGCATCACACTTTTGATCATGTAGAAAAGAATCTCTCTTCATACTTGGCCAGTAGTATCCTGTTCGTAGTATCTTAGAGCATAAAGATCTACCCCTAGTATGATTGTCGCAGTCTCCTTCATATATCTCTTTCAAGATTTCTGCAGCCTCAGGATCTTCCAAGCATCTAAGGTACAGACCTGCAATAGATTTTTATAGAGTTTGTGTCACACCCCGGCCTTCGGCGGAAACACCGGGTAATGTAAGGTCATTTTTCGTATCACAGTTATATAACATACATTGAACAATACTAAAGAAAATACATACCTTTATTGATGATTGAAAGTTACATTATTGTTTTCCTAGTATTTATTACATAATATCTAACTATGGCATACTTCTTAATCAACAGAAAGATAATAGTAAAACTTCTCCTGTTCGAATACATACTAGCTTTTCAAGTTCCTGAAAACACATGCATTTTAAAAATACGTCAACATAAAGTTGGTGAGTCCACAGGTTTTGACTCCATAAAATAATACATTTTCACACATTCAAAAGTATAGTTTTGAAAGTATAATTTTGACCCTCCAACATTTAGTATGTATATTAGGTATAATAGTATACTTATCAATTGAGTGTTATACCTAAACATATCTTAATCCTAAGGTATAAGTAAGGGAAAACTTATAATTAACATTAATACTTGTATACGACAAGGTATAATGTTTCTAACAATGTGCTACCATGAGCCTGTAACCGCTGCTATGACATAATACCTCTGATAGAACACACTCATGATTTACCATGAGAAACAAACACACTCATGATTTACCATTAGAAACAACACCGTACGCTTCATCGACGCCGGAACAATAACAAATAAAAGGGTAGTTCATCACTTGCTTTTGGTTGACTGTAGCTAACAGTCACAAGTGGGGTGGTCAACCCGTATACTAATTATACATGACTTCCTCGGTCACACAAGATTAACGGTTACAGTTCAGAGGATTTCTGCTAAGATCCCCAATCTTAGTTGATGAATACAATTACTCATGTAGACTTTGACGGCTTCCTATAGCTCTAACAACAAAAGCATCTTCATGTCTAAAACCCTAAGTTACTAGACTATGCTTTTAAACATTACTTCTAACTTCATAATATTTAAGCAGTATAACAACTATATCTTGAAGTAAAACCAGGTTTTATCTTGACCTAAAACCAATAATAACAACATATAATGTTTCTAGTTTTATCTTGACATAAAACTATCAATAACATTACCAAGTTTTATCTTGACATACAAGTAACAATAACAACATATAAGATATCCGGTTTTATCTTGACATAAAACTAACAATAACAATATATAACATATCCGGTTTTATCTTGACATAAAACTAACAATAACAACATATAACATATCATGTTTTATCTTGACATAAAACTAATAATAACAACATATAACATATCCAGTTTTGCTCACGTCGTGAGTTTGGATCTGATCCCCTTGTAGCCTCGTCACACACCTTCTAGATTCCGAGATATGGATAAATGACTTTTCACGTCGTGATTCCTGTGCTTACGTCGCGAGCTCAGTTAGATTAGGGTTTTTGACAGCTGAATCTTCGGAAGGTCGTAACTTTCACATACGAACTCCGTTTTTGACGTTCTTTATATGCACGCGTAGGTATTTAAGAGTACTACAACTCTATTTTAGAATTAAATAGCTAATTCTAAGTCTATTTTAAATTCCTCTTATTATAGAGATTTATAGTGTTCGGTTTGTCATAACTTCTTCATGCGAAGTCAGATTCAGACGTTCTCTATATTTTTGGAAGCGTATGGACGTATACTTTGAGTTGTATCATAAAAAAAGTTCATATTTGTATTATAAATTATCATGAAATACATAGGACATTTATCACATTACATTATTAGCATAATCACATGTGATTGTTATTGACCTATTTTGGCTTGTGTCACATTCTCTCCCCGTTAGAACAATTTCGTCCTGAAATTTATCTTGTGGATAAGGTTTTATCAAATAGTTGGGGGTATTTTGATTTCATCTGATCTTCACATTCCGAAGTAAATTCATGTCCTCGTAAAGAATTCCATCGAACTTTCACTATGGGAATACGACTTTGCTTTAATTGTTTGACTTCTCGATCCATGATCTCGACAGGTTCTTCTACGAAGTTGAGTTTGGCATTGACTTGTATCTCATCGAGAGGTAAAAAAAGAGTGTCATCGGATAGACATATTTTGAGACTTGATACGTGAAAAATATCGTGTACATTACTTAGCTCTTGAGGCAACTTGAGTTGGTATGCGACAGAACCAATTCTTGCCAGAATTTCAAAAGGTCCTATATACCATGGGTTTAGTTTGCCTCGCTTCCCGAATTACACCTTTCCAAGGAGAGACTTTCAACATTACTTTATCTCCAACTTGGAATTCTAAAGGCTTACGTTTTACGTCAGCATAGCTCTTTTGACGATCACGTGCAGCCTTTAATCGATCCTTAATTTGCATGATCTTTTCAGTTGTGTCGTGGATTATTTTTGGTCCAGTACGTAAGGTATCACATATACATTCCCTGGCCATCTGCGTATCTCCAACTTCTTCCCAACATACTGGGGAACGACATTTTCGTCCACAAAGACCCTCAAACGGTGCAGCCTTGATGCTGGTGTGATGACTATTGTTGTAGGAAAACTCAATTAACGGTAAATGAGTATCCCACTCATTTCCAAAGTCTATTACACAGGCTCGGAGCATATCTTCTAAAGTCTGAATGGTTCTCTCACTCTGACCATCAGTCTGTGGATGGTAAGTTGTACTCATGTCTAGACGTGTTCCTAAGGATTTTTGTAGAGATTGCCAAAATCGTGAAGTGAATCTACTATCACGGTCAGAAATAATAGAATTTGGAACTCCATGCAATCTGACAATTTCCTTAAGATAAACTCTAGTCAGTTTCTCCATCTTGTCGTTCTCCTTAATTGGTAAGAAATGGGCAGATTTAGTCAATCTATCAACTATCACCCAAATAGTGTCGGACCCACTAGGAGTTTTAGGTAACTTAGTGATGAAGTCCATTGATATCTGCTCACATTTCCATTCAGGTATTTCCGATTGTTGAAGTAAACCTGAAGGCTTTTGATGTTCTACCTTCACTCTAGAACAAGTCAAACATCTGCTCACATAAGTAGCAATTTCTGCCTTCATGTTTGGCCACCAATAATGTACTTTTAAATCTAAGTACATTTTGTCAGAACCTGGATGCACAGAATATCTGGACTTGTGGGCTTCTTCTAAGACCAAGTCCTTGATTTTACCAAACCTAGGCGTCCAAACTCGGTTCATAAAGTATTGTATTCCGTCATCTTTTCGTATAAGTTGCTTTTCCATTCCATGCAAAGCTTCGTTCTTGATGTTTTCTTCTTTTAGAGCATCAAGCTGAGCTTTTCTAATTTGTGCGGTAAAGTTAGAATGGATAGTTATAGTTAATGCTCGTACCCGTCTAGGTTTAATATATTCTTTCCGGCTCAAGGCATCTGCTACCACGTTTGCCTTTCCGGGATGATAACGAATCTCACATTCGTAATCATTCAACAATTCAACCCATCTTCTTGGTCTCATATTAAGATCTTTTTGGTCGAAGATGTGTTGGAGACTCTTGTGGTCGGTAAAAATAGTACACTTAGTACCGTATAAGTATTGTCTCCAAATTTTTAGTGCAAAAACTACAACTCCCAATTCAAGATCAAGGGTAGTGTAATTATTCTCATGCATCTTCAGTTTTCGTGATGCATAGGCGATAACTTTTCCTATCTGCATCAACACACATCCTAATCCTTGATTTGATGCGTCGCAGTACACGACGAAATCTTCTGTTCCATCTGGAAGGGTTAGGATTGGTGCACTACACAACATTTGCTTCAGTTTCTGAAAAGCAACTTCTTGTTTGTCTTCCCAGTTGAACTTCATATTTTTCTGGGTTAGTGTTGTAATTGGCTTGGCTATTTTGGAGAAATTCTTTATGAATCTTCGGTAATAGCTAGCAAGTCCTAGGAATTGACGCACCTCTGTTGGCGTCTTTGGTGCTTCCCAATTCCTGATTGCTTCAACTTTGGATGGGTCAACATGAATCCCTTCGTTGCTAACTACATGACCTAAAAATTGTACTTCGCTAATCCAAAACTCAAATTTGGAGAATTTAGTGTACAACTTTTCTTTTCTTAGTAGTTCCAAGATTATTTGCAGGTGTTGACCATGTTCTTCCTTGGTTCGTGAATATATCAATATATCATCGATAAATACGATCACGAATTTATCCAAGTATGGTTTGCAAACACGATTCATGAGATCCATAAACACTGCTGGGGCATTGGTTAATCCAAAAGACATAACTAAGAACTCATAATGACCATAACGAGTTCTAAATGCTGCTTTTGGAATGTCGTCTTCTTGTACTCTGAGTTGATGGTATCCTGATCTAAGATCTATCTTTGAGTAGTCGCTAGATCCTTGCAGTTGATCGAATAAATCATCAATTCTTGGAAGTGGATAACGATTCTTGATCGTTAGCTTGTTCAGCTCCCGATAATCAATACACATTCGAAAGGATCCATCCTTCTTCTTGACAATTAAGATTGGTGCTCCCCAAGGTGAAAAAATTGGTCGGATAAAGCCTTTGTCAAGAAGTTCTTGTAGTTGGCTAGACAATTCTTGCATTTCAGATGGAGCCAACCAATAAGGAGATTTTGCTACTGGTATTGCTCCTGGAATTAAGTCGATTTGAAACTCAACTTGTCGGACGGGAGGTATTCTAGGTAGATCTTCAGGAAACACGTCAGGGAAATCACATACTTGAGGTATGTCCTTGATTTCTTTTGTCTTTCTCTTCCTATCTACAATGTGAGCTAAGAATGCGCTACATTTCTTATGTAGATATTTATGGGTTTTAGTACAAGAGATGACTTTGAGGTTCTTCCCAGATTTATCGCCATAGATAATCAGAGCTTCGCCGTTTGGTAAGGGTAGTCGTATGGCTTTCTCATGACATAGAATTTCGGCGCGGTGTGAAGATAACCAATCCATGCCAATTATAACATCAAAACTACCAATAGGCATTGGCATCAGGTTGACGTGAAAAAGGTAGTTATTAAGAGTTAACAGACAGTTTTCTAGGATTTCATGTGTTTTCTCAGTTTGACCATTAGCAATTTCTACTTCATAGATTTCTTTTAATATGCTAGACTTATGACTTAACAATTTTCTAAATGTCGGAGTTATAAAACTTCGATCTGCTCCAGAGTCAAAGAGTATAGAAGCATATAAATTATCTCAAAGAAACGTACCAGATACGACCGAAGGGTCCTGGATAGCCTCTCTGCTTCCAATCACAAACGCCCTACCACGTCCTATGCCTCCTTGACTCCTTAACTTAGGACATTCTTTCTTGATATGTCCAACCTCCCCACACTCGTAGCAATTTCTTCCTTCACCACAGCCTGTCCCGTTATTGGTTTGTTGATCGACTGTTGCAGGTGTTGTGCTCCTGCAGTAACTAGCAATATGCCCCTTTTTCTTGCACTTCATGCAATCAAAACAGTCACCTAGATGATGACAGTTGCATTGATTGCACCATGAAGATTTTTGTTGAGTAGGTACTGCTGTTGTGGTTGCGTAGTTGGTTGCCACTTCATGTCTTTTCTCAGATGATTGTTTGGGGTTCTTCCTATTAAACTTGCGCTTTTTTTTTTTCTATATTTGGGAGACTCAGCCTTTGAGACCACTTCTGTTCCTTGGATCTCTGTGAGGGTTAGCTGATAAGCTATCCTCTTGGTGCTGTCATAAGTCGTAGGCTTTGATGTGATCACCATGCCTTTGATTTGCGATGCTAAACCCCAGATATATCGCTTAATCTTTTTATATTCAGGGGTTACAAGTGCTAGACACGTTACAACAAGATCATTAAATCTAGCGGTATAAGCTTTTATCTGTGAACCTTTCATGGTTAGGGTCCACAGTTCTTGTTCCAGTTTATGTATCTCCTCCCTAGGACAATACTCCTCTACTAGCATCATTTTTAGCTCCTCCCATTTCATGGAATTTGTAGTATCAATTCCCGTTGTATTCACATGGCTATTCCACCATGTAAGTGTTGCGTTAGCGAAAGTACATGCTGCAAATCGTACTTTACAATCATCTGGACAAAAGCTTATTTGAAAGACGGATTTGTCTTTTCTATCCACCTTGTCAAATTCACTACCACTTCATTTCCATGAAAGATTTTTGGCCTGCAATTCATAAAATCTTTGTAGGTACATGTTCTAGCGGTCCCTACATGGCCTTCATTTCTAACTCCATCTCTTGTGACATTAGATAGAGCCGCAACAATTCTTTGAGCTACGATTTCTTCAAGTTGCACTGTACTTATTGAGGGGTTTGTTTCTGGTGGTGGTTGTGGTTGTTGTTGTTGTTGTTGTGGTGCTGATGGTCGGTTAGGGTTTAGCCGTTTACTCCTTCTAGGCATTTTGTTTTAGTTCCTATTATAAATAATAAGAATTTTTATGAGTTTTGTTAATCATTTAATACACGAGTACTAAATATTCTAGTTATTATTCACAGCGTAAAACATAATAGACAACATAATGATTACTGTAACGTATGCTTCATATTATTACCAGTGGTTACATCAGTTTATTTAGGTTTATAAGAGAAAAGTTTCTATAAACATCGCACAATTTGCAAGGTTTTCTACATCCTTGCTATAAACTTTCCTCTTTTCGCCTTAACTAGTCTGATTTTCTCTATTTACATAACCACTAGTTGTAGCTTATCTATGAGAACCCTAAGTGTTGACCCAGCACGTCAGTGACATTAACCACTTGCTCTTTAAGTGCTTGAGTTCTCTGCGCAAGACTTCCCGTGCGTTCTTCATTTCTTGAGGTTTGATTGTAGAGCTCTAACTCTGCAATCCTGGCATCGTAAGCAATCATGTCATTATAAGCAAAATTTATACGATGATGGACATCCATCATCGATTCCTGATCTCGTGTCCTTTGTCCTTCTAGCCTTCGCACTCTTCCAGAGAGATGAGTAGCCCTCCTTTCGACAATTTCCATCTTATGTTCAATTTTCACACTTTTCTCAAACAATTGAGATAAAGTGTTATCTTTAGAAGAATTTGGGAGATGTGGTCGAGATGACTGACCAGTCTCATACATCTTGGCAGATTTTTCTTCTGCCACCCATCTATCAACTGTTTGTGCGATTCGTGCAGGTTCATCTTGAACTCTATGACTTCCTGAAGATGTTGCCTTCTGACTCTTCTTAAGCTTTTTCCATATCGGTATAGATTTACGTGCAGTGCGTTTCATTTTTACTCCTCCTGGAACTTTACGGTAACGAGTGTTCAGTGGTGGTAGAGATGATGCCACCGACTCTGTCTCCTCCATGGATTCGCTTTCTTCCATTGGTTCACTCTCTTCCCATTCGTTGGAGGGTAAAGGTGCTCCATCGTCAGAAGGTATTGGATGAAAGGTGGTTGGAGTTACAGGGTAGTAAGGATCGCCTACCATCATAGGGAATGAAACTTCCTCTTCTTCATCTGTATCCTCGATGATTATCCATTCACATGAATGTGCCATGTCGGATTCCTATACAGTTTGGATCTCCAAGAGTTTATTCTATCAAATATTTCTCCCAAATTAAATAGTTCATATGATCTGATCATAATAAAATGTAGTTGTGCACCTACACCTAGTTATGATAGGATTTATGCACATATAAAATTTAGTTGGAATATTTGATCTAAATCCTTGAGATCAAAAACATTCCGGGTATTAAGGTGTATTCTCATCGCGGGCCTGAGTCTTTATATATGACTCTATATTCTTATTTATTGTATTCACGCTTTTACTATTGTTTGTTACCTTAGGTCTATCTAATAAGGCTCCGGCCAGTCAGGACTGTCGAGAGGGCAGGATCATTTTAGCATATAGCCGTTCTGAAATCCACCAACCCAAATCGACATGTCTATCCTTGTCACTGCTCCCGTAAGTAGTCCTTCAGTAGAATAATTAATAATACTTATTATTTATAGGCTAAGGGATATACCTAAACCTAATAGAGTAAGTCCTAATACTATAGACGTGTTTTCCTAAGAAAGTACCAGTTCACTATAGTTAATAGCACTAATACCAATCTGTCACACCCCGGCCGTTGGCGGAAACACCGGGTAGTGTAACGTCATTTTTCGTATCACAGTTATATAACATACATTGAACAATACTAAAGAAAATACATACCTTTATTGATGATTGTAAGTTACATTATTGTTTTCCTAGTATTTATTACATAATATCCGACTTTGGCATACTTCTTAATAAACAGAAAGATAATAGTAAAACTTCTCCTGTTCGAATACATACTAGCTTTTCAAGTTCCTGAAAACACATGCATTTTAAAAATACGTCAACATAAAGTTGGTGAGTCCACAGGTTTTGACTCCATAAAATAATACATTTTCACACATTCAAAAGTATAGTTTTGAAAGTATCATTTTGAATCTCCAACATTTAGTATGTATATTAGGTATAATAGTATACTTATCAATTGAGTGTTATACATAAACATTTCTTAATCCTAAGGTATAACTAAGGGAAAACTTATACTTAACATTAATACTTGTATACGAAAAGGTATAATGTTTCTAACAATTTGCTACCATGAGCCTGTAACCGCTGCTATGACATAATACCTCTGATAGAACATACTCATGATTTACCATGAGAAACAAACACACTCATGATTTACTATGAGAAAAAACACCGTACGCTTCATCGACGCTGGAACAATAACAAATAAAAGGATAGTTCATCACTTGCTTTTGGTTGACTGTAGCTAACAGTCACAAGTGGGGTGGTCAACCCGTATACTAATTATACACGACTTCCTCGCTCACACGAGATTAACGGTTACAGTTCAGAGGATTTCCACTAAGATCCCCAATCTTAGTTGATGAATACAATTACTCATGTAGACTTTGACGGCTTCCTATACCTCTAACAACAAAAGAATCTTCATGTCTAAAACCCTAAGTTACTAGACTATGCTTTTAAACATTACTTCTAACTTCATAATATTTAAGCAGTATAACAGCTATATCTTGAAGTAAAACCAGGTTTTATCTTGACCTAAAACCAATAATAACATATAATGTTTCTAGTTTTATCTTGACATAAAACTATCAATAACAATACCAAGTTTTATTTTGACATAAAACTAACAATAACAACATATAACATATCCACTTTTATCTTGACATAAAACTAACAATAACAACATATAACATATCCAGTTTTATCTTGACATATAACTAACAATAACAACATAAAACATATCCAGTTTTATCTTGACATAAAACTAATAATAACAATATATAACATATCCAGTTTTATCTTGACATAAAACTATTAATAGCAACATACTATATAACTTAACATTTAGAACGTTCGAATATAACTTTGGTATTATATCGCACACAACATATATATAGAATCCTAAGTATAACTCAAGATCTACATTAGTAAATCAACATACTGATAAGTTGATAAAAGTTGTATGTATTCAAAATGTTATATTTAGAACAATCATATATCGGTTATCATAACTATATACTATCATATAGACATAATAATAACATATATATATATATATATATATATATATATATATATATATATATATATATATATATATATATAATATCTAGCATGCATTTTCCCCCAAAATATTAGAAAGTGGGGCCGCGAAACTCACCCTAGTAGCGTGATTTTATGTTATCTAAGCAAAACGGTCAGCGTGCGAGATCGTCGGGGCTCAGGATGCAAGATGGCCTCAGAAAAGGAAAGAAAGAGAAGAAGTTTAGGTGTAAGAATGGCTGAAGTCTGACCTGCTATTTATAGTAAGGATTTTAGAAACTCACGTCGTGAGTCTTGCATGATCATCCCGTAGTCTTGCCATTTGCGTCCCTAGCTTCGGAAGGTGGCCATGTGACTCCTCACGTCGTGAGATATCTTCGCTCACGTCGTGAGTTTGGATCTGATCCCCTCGTAGCCTCATCACACACCTTCTAGATTCCAAGATATGGATAAATGACTTCTCACGTCGTGAGTCCTATGCTTACGTCGTGAGCTCAGTCAGATTAGGGTTTTTGACAGCTGAATCTTCGGAAGGTCGTAACTTTCACATACGAACTCCGTTTTTGACGTTCTTTATATGCATGCGTAGGTATTTAAGAGTACTACAACTCTCTTTTCGACTTAAATAGCTAATTATAAGTCTATTTTAAATTCCTCTTATTATAGAGATTTATAGTGTTCGGTTTATCATAACTTCTTCATGCGAAGTCAGATTCAGATGTTCTCTATATTTTTGGAATCGTATGGATGTATACTTTAAGTTGTATCATAAAGAAAGTTCATATTTGTATTAGAATTTAACATGAAATGCATAGTACATTTATCACATTACATGATTAGCATAATCACATGTGATTGTTATTGACCTATTTTGGCTAGTGTTATAGTTTGCCTAGGATCACGACAAACCTTGAGACTCTTGTTCTGAATGCTCTCTCACTTTTTTTTGTTGGTATCGTGCCATTTTTGAGATATTCCATAATGGGTTGGGTCCATGATTGTGAACTTCTTCGAGGATCCTTACTGTCGGGGTCCCCTTGAGGAAGGATCCTAGGGTTAGGATCTTTGATAGCTGCTATGCTTGTCAGATGTTTAGGATCTTCTAATTTGTCGAAGAGGGTTTCTATGGCTGGGGTTATTTTATGGGTTATAGGAATCTTTGTCTCTGGTGGGTTTCTAAGGGAGGATCCTAAATTGGCTAATGCATCTGCTTCTGTGTTTTCTTCTCTAGGAACTTGGACTAGGTTAAAGTTCTCGAAGTTAGAAGATAATTTTTTAAGGATCTCTAGATATAATGCTAATCTTTTACCTTTCACCGCATAAGATCCATTGAATTGATTGGTTAGTAATAAAGAATCACCAAATACCTGAAGATCCTTGATTTGAATATCCTTAGCCAATTGTAGTCCCATGATGGGTGCTTTGTATTCTGCTTCATTGTTGGTAGTGTTGAATTCTCAACTAACTGCTTAGGGTAGGATGCCCTCCTATGGAGACTTTAGTATGATCCCTAGCCCTATTCCTTTTTGATTTGAAGATCCATCTGTGAATAGTGTCCATTTTTCCCAGATGTTCATCTTCTACGAGTTGCTTGGCTTCCATTTTTACTTTGTTTTGTAGATCATCACTAAAGTCAACCACAAAGTCTGCTAATGCTTGTGATTTTATGGCTAATCTTGGTTCGTATTTGATGTCAAATGTGCGTAGCTTCACATACCATTTTCCATTCTCCTTGACATTTCTGGTTCCTCATGACATTCTTAAGAGGATAATTAGTTTTTACGTGTATAGTATGTATTTCAAAATAATTTCTTAGTTTAGTAGAAGCGGTTACTAAGGCAAGAAGTAATTTTTCGAGATGAGAGTATCTGGTCTCAGGATCCAGGAGATTTTTACGTACATAGTAGATAGGATGTTGATCCCCATTAAGATCCTTGGCCAAAACGACACTTACCGCGTTTGAAGATACTGAAAGGTAGAGAAGAAGTGGTTCTCCATCTATAGGCTTTACTGGTAGTGGTGCAGATCTTAGATATCTTTTGAGTTCCTGGAAGGCTTTCTCGTGTTCCTCTTTCCACTCAAATTTCATGTTCTTTTTCAAGATATCGTAAAAGGGATTGCACCTTTTTGAGGATCTTGAAATGAACTTGTTGAGTGCTGCTATTCTTCCGGTTAGCCTTTGGATGTCCTTTATCGAAGATAGGGATCTTAGTTCCATGATTTCTTTGATCTGTTTTGGGTTTGCTTCTATCCCTCTTTTGGTTACCATGTATCCAAGGAACTTGCCTGACTTCATTCCAAAGTGACATTTGAGTGGGTTCAGCTTTATACTTCACGTCTTGCTCCTTTGTTTCTAGAACATGTCATGCCCCCTATCTTAATTGCTATGCTTGTTGAGGTCTGGTTGTAGACTTCATGGACGTTTTATAACATTCCTTGGCTTCTTGTTGATCTCCCAGGATATTTACTATCCCCCATGGAGTAGGCATTTTCACACATTGGTGATAAGTTGATGGCACTCCTTTCATCTCCTGGATCCATGGCCTACCTAGTATCACATTATAAGAAGATAGGGTGTCAATAATACATAAATTGTGTATAGAGTTTACCCCTTCAATGTATATTGGTAGCCTTATTTCCCCAATTGTATGTTTTGTCTCCCCTCTAAATCCTATAAGGATTGAGGATCTTTAAATTATCTCCGATTCGTGAATATCCATTTTTTAAAGCGTCTAGGAGTACTATGTTAACTGAGGATCCTCCATCGACAAGAATCCTTCTGACGAAATGGTAGCCATATATAGTGTTGTTACGAGTCCGTCATGGTGAGGATCCTGAATTTCTTCTCTGTCCATCTCGTCGAACGTTATCTCCTTCTCATTGTTGAGCGTGGTATTTCTCTGTGGCCTATCTTCCTTCTCAGTTTTAAAGACTATGTCATGTCTTTTCGCTTGAGAATAAGAGGTACCACAGATGTTGGATCCTCCTGAAATGACATTTATTATCTTAGCGTTTGGGATGGAGATCCTGGTTTTTCCGGGATCTAGTGATCATCCCAAACGTTCTCCTTGGATTTTTGTCTTTTTCTCCCAAGAATTTATTTGAGGTGTCCCTTTCTTGGGAGGTAGCTGATCTCTTTCTTCAGGGATATATAGTCCTCTGTGATATGGCCGAAGTATTCATGGTAAGAGCATAAATTTGGACTTGTCCTTCCAGGTGGTGGGTTTGTTATCTCTTTTCGGCCATCATGCTTAATCTCCAAGATCCTGCATAGCATGATTTATACCTGAGATATCCACAGAAAAGCAATAGTCAGTCATCTTAGGAAGTTCTTCCTCTTCTCCCTCATCCTCGATGGCGTTGACCCTATGATGATCCGATTTGGAATAAGGCTTCGTTTTGTAGGATCTTCGAGTTGAGGATTCGGCCTTTCTGTTGGGATTTTCATATTGACTCGAAGGGTTGCTTCACTTATGAATTTCTCTATCCTCTTCGAGCCTTACGAACCTCAATGCCCAGAACCTGACCTCATCCAATCACTTGCATGGGGTCATCACAAGGTCTTCATAGAAGGGTGAATCCTTCCTAAGTCCCATTTTGAAGGCTTCTACAACGATGGCCATGTCATTGTTGGGGATGCTTAAAGCTTCCTTGCCAAACCTGTTAATGAACTCCCTAAGTTTCTCATTAGGATCCTAAACCAATCGGTAGAGATCACTGGTGATGTTTTCGAAGGTTCTGCTGCAAGAAAACTGGTTATTAAAGATATTGACTAAGTGTGCAGATGAAGTAATAGATTATCGGGGAACTTTTAGCAGTCATTTTAGGGCTGATCCAATAAGGGTTGAACCGAAGCCTTTGCATAGGCAATCTTCCTTCAAGTGTCTCGGGATGGGAGTGATCTCCATCCTTTCTCTGTATTGGGCTATGTGCTCTTCAAGATCTGTAGTTCCATCGTATACCTTAATGACGAGGGTTTGGAAGCGCTTAGGAACTTTGGTATCAGCTATCGCTGGAGAAAATCTCGAAATCCTGTGACTTGTAGGAGATGCTTTTAGTATGGTTTGGACTACTCCGGGTACACTTGAGATCATCTGCCTTAGTTGTTGAAGTTCCCTGGCCATACTTGGAATTATTCCTGCATCAATGTTAGTATAGTTAGTATTAGTAGTATTGATGTTTAAGAAGTTACTAGAATCAAGGTTTCTAGGAGTATTGAAAGGCTCATTGAGATCATTGATCATGGATGCTCGGTTGTCCATAGTTGTTCCCCAGGGTGACACCATAATGGTAGGAATCGTGTTCTTTTGGCGATTTTCTAAGGATACCGCAATATCGAAGTCCAGGATCCTTGGCTGCACAACTGTGGGCTTTGTTTCCTAGGATTTCTAAAATTCTGCCTTCATCCTCTCCACTTCTTTGAGTAGTGTTATATTCTCCTCCTGTTGTTGGGTCACCTGTTGCATCATTTTCCTCATCATAGCGAAGAGCTCTGTGGTAGTGACTGAGGCAGCTGGATCTAGGAGCCTTGAGGATCCCAAACTTCCTAGATTAGAGATTGAGGAGGTGTTTTTCTTGGAAGTGTTAGATGTTCTCCTCTGAGCAAGGGGGGCACTCAGAGGAGGTGGTAGGTTTTTGGTTGTAATGGAAAGAGCAGAGGACGAAGAGAGGATCGGTTGTGTAGACATGAGTTTTTCGAGGATTTTGAACACCACGGCCCCACGGCGGGCACCGAATTGTTTTGGTAAAAAATTACACAAGTACTAATCAACCATATTGAATGAGAGGCTGTGATGTTTAGATTGTATAATAGCAAATAGTAAAAGAAAGTGACACAATGGTTTACAAGGAAATCCCTTGATCCTTGCTAGGATCTCCGACATAAAACCTTGGGAGGTGATAATTATCACCTGCCTTGATGATTTTATTGATATAAAATGATGATTATAGTGAATTATTAGTAAGAATGAGTAAAGAATTTCGTAGAGTAAGCTTAGACTAAAGAACAGTGTGTTGTGCGCAAAATACAAGTGTCAATTTATAGTCTAAACTAGCCAACAAGATGTCCGATTTTTCCGGGATCCTTTATGACCAACTTCATGAATGTTATTTGACCAAGTATTCCAGGTCTTTAGCATTGTTGAGATGATTCTTTTTTGAGAATTGGTCTTTCGTTGGCTACTTCTGCACACGTGTTAGTTATAGACAAAATATGAGTGTTATAAATATTAATAAAAATAATAACGGTAATTAGTTAGGATCTTGAGGCTGAGGATCCTGAATATTATAAGGATCCTGGCCCTAACACTTGGCATTTCAGAATGTTTTCCTAAGTACCAAATCTCCTACCTGGAACATTCTGACTTTGATGTTCTTGTTATATGATTTTGTGATCCTTTGCTGATGAGTAGAAATTCGGATCCTGGCAGGATCCCAGAGTTCATCAATAGTCTCAATATCTTGGGCTAGGATCATATCGTTACTCTTATGATCCTTCAATTGATATCTTGCGGTTGGGATTACTACTTCAGTAGGGATCACGACTTTTATTCCAAACACCATGGAGTATGGAGTTTGGCCAATGAATGCCTTTGAAGTAGTCCTATCTGCTCATAGGAAGAGAGGAAGTTCTTCTGCCCATATTCCTTTCTTCTCATCTAACCTCTTCTTTAGATTATTAGCTATGATCTTATTGCCAGATCCAACTTGACCATTAGCTTGAGGATGGATAGGAGTGGAAATTATCCTTTTAATCCCCCAACTTGTGCAAAAGTCTCTATTCCTTTTGCTTATGATCTGGGATCCATTATCGCATATGATCTCAGTAAGGATCCTGAACCTGGTCAGGATATTTCATTTGATAAACGAGACCATTTCCTTGTCTCATACTTAAACAAAGGATTCAACCTCTATCCATTTCGAGAAGTAGTCTGTCATCACTAGCATGAACACCTTTCCCTCAGGGGCCTTTGGTATCTTGCTAACTATCAATTCCCCATTTCATGAATGGCCAAGGGGAAATGATCGGATTCCAATAGTTCTACTGGTTGATGTAGGATGTTGCTATGTCTTTGGCAAGCATCACATTTCTGGGCATGCAAGAAAGCATGATTTTTCATTATTGGTCAGTAGTATATGGTCATTAATGTTGGGTTTTGAGCAATCTAACACTTCCTAAGTGTGCATGCAACCCTAATAAACCTTGGATCTATGTTTGTCTAAATACATGAAAAATAATAATTTTCCAAGGTTCATAACCTATCTAACATGGCATGGGGTACTTTTAAACATAAAAGAATTAGATGAGATTACATACCTTTTGATGATGAGTTTGATTCCTAAGGAGTTTGAGGGCCAAGCACCAATAGTGTGAATGCCTCAAATGGAATCACAAATCACCACAAACTCTTGGAAAACTTTGAGAGAGTGTATACACACTATAATTTCGGCCACACACAAACACACACACTCTAGTGACACTAGTCACACTAGTGGCTATTTCATGCAACATAAGCATGCTTATATAGTGTACATGATTAGGGTGAAACCCTAATAACCCATGACCTTTCCTTTTCCAAGGATCCATGGGTTAAAAGCTCCATGGATCATCCATGGACTTCCATATAAGCATAGCCCATTAACAAATGAGTGTTAGCCCACACTATATAAAACCAATAGCCCACAATCTAATTAGTCTTCCTTTTAATCTCTAAATTAATTCATAATTAATTTAAGACTAAGACTAATTAAATAACATGACTTCATATTAATATATTATAACTTACAATATATTAATAAACATATGTGTATAACTCTCATAAAATTATCCATAAATAGTTTGGATGAAATGCAACCCAAATGGACCATGCCGGGTCGGGTCAAGTATATACCAAATAAGTTATGGACTTAGACACCTTATCCAACAGACTCCCACTTGGATAAGTCTAATAACTATATTTGCGTATGTTACTTCAGGAACCAACCAGCAATCGTAGCTCTCGAAAACTCTGTTGAACTATGAAGCGCCATTTTAGATAAGTGATCATATAATCCTCTGTTCTCATGATATCAGCTGGACAAATACATGGAACGTCATACTTATTGTCCAGCAGTTTGTTTCCCGATTTTCGATTTGTTTGACAAAGAACTTAATCGAACACATCAATTTAGTTCTGACCGGCCGGTACATAGGTCACAACAAAATCATCGAGGGGCCCAAATATCGCTTCTATTTCTAGAAGGAACAGATAAACTTCGACTCATATGCTTATTCTACTACTTGTTGAATTGTACACAAAGGCACATTTTATAACATCAAGTTACTGATGCGTTTACGTGCAATCAATGCACAACCAACTCATAGGTAACAACTCATATCTCTAGGTTTGAAGATTTATATGATATTACCGTCTCACGATCACTCGAGATAAATTCCATGAAGTGATACAAGTGAGCGTGGGTTTAATCCAATACTCATAACTTATGAGCACTCATGAATGTTGTAGCAACCATTGCTATGACTAAACCCATTTAGCCATCTACAAATTCGATTCATGACAGTCTTGATTCATACCTACTTCCAACATATGAACGACTGTGGAGTGTTTAAATAACTTAGTCATTCGGAAAGAATAACCTAGCTATTTTGGAAGTCAAAACATGCAAAGTGAAACACAATAATAATCAAATCCAATATGGTCTCAGAACCCTTTTGAATATAAATAGAACCACCTTTTATTTATCACCATATTGATTACACATTATTCATTGTATAATGTTTCAAACAATCAACTTAAGACTCGAATAAAACAACAGTCGTCCCATGCTCCTGGCATGTACACTTTGTTTTTCTAAACAATAGTTATGCCATACTCCAAGTATGCACACTATGTTTGTCTATGATCCTTACATTGTGATGTATATCAATTGAACATGATTCCATTGATACTCATTTCACAATCCCAAATCCTTATTGTAAATGTGAGGATCCCCGATTCCTATCATTTACCAAAAAATTTGTTAGATTTTAAACTTTTATGCAATGTTCCTCTTGTAATAATTATGCACAAAGTCACCAAAACCTTGTCACTAGCCATTACAGAGTATTCCAAAGAAGGTCAACTTCTATGGAACGGAACTCTCATATTCAAAGTACATTGCTTTGAACATCCTTCTTGCATTAAGGTTTTCTAATCTTACATAGATTGAATAACTTCCACCTATGGAGACATTTCCATAGTCCCATTTTGACTATCACTTCCGAACAAGAGTTACTTCTTTTCAGAATATGTCAATATGGTCCTTTTCGACAACTTACATCATACTTCCAACTTTCCCTGAGCAACCAATCTTTGGCGAACCTCAGATTGTCCTCGACAATTGCTTAATCACTTTCATCATATCCAGTTCTAGACTTTTCCCTTCTCAATGCCTTAAGCATTTGGAAAATTTAGAAAAGATGAATATTATAGCACATGCAATCGATCCTATATCCGAAGCATATGGGACACGATTCATGATGTTTGACATAAAGACATGATACTAGACAAGTCTTTTGCTACAATATTTTTTAATTTGCCATATTTTCAAAATTTAACTATGAAGAGGGATGCCGTAATCATAATCAAATTTTGAAAACGCAATATATATAGAATTTCTTCAAGTTGAACCATTCCAACATAAAATTCATATATATATATATATATATATATATATATATATATATATATATATATATATATATATTCTTGACTAAAGATGATTAAAATCTCAATCTAAGCTTTAGAATTGAAATGAAGTATAATTTCCTCTCCCTTAATTATAGCAAAACAACTTTTCAACCCCTGCAACTTCACGAATTAAAACTTTGTTTTCTATAATTAACATTGCTAACTTGCAACACTAAACGTAATAATCATGCTCCCACTAACATGATGATTATCAGCATAACACTTATGCTCCCACTAGCTCTGACATATTTCTAGAAATTTGCTGGACTTCTGAAATTTAGATTCATACACCCTTTCTTAGATAGCTCACATGTGTGTCTAAACAATTTTCAGGACTATGAAAAGGGATGCCGTAATCATAGTCTCAATTGCTTAGACATTTTCCATTTCTCACAAGTCCATGTTAGTGTGCCGGTTAACCACACGCGCTCCACTAACGACTTTTGAAAATGCAAATAACACAATTGCTATCTACGTAAAATCTACTTAGTGAAAGCGTTTCCTCACCATCATTTTCATGAATCGGAGAGAAACCTTATGACACTTACATTTTATAGTGTATGAGTTCCTATCCATGCGAATTTGTCAAAACCATAATCACAAGATAAGGTTAGTGACAAATTCAGCCTTAAATGGATTAAACTTGTTCAGTCTTAGTTTCTTGTCACCTTGGTAGCACAAGGCCCACCAATGCTTCCAAGTTGAACTCTGATAACTTACATGCAAATTCAACTTATTTGAAGTAGGTACAGAAATAAGAATTATGTCAACACGATAGGTTGCAAACCTTAAGTCGTGTGCTAGTGATAAATTACAGGTTTTACTCTTGATTAAATCTTGAAACTCTTTCAGGATCTTTAAGGCTCCCACTGTCCCCTTGACATATAAGTTTCCCCAGTCAAGAACCATTCCTTGACAAAACAAATATTCAAGGGATAGTGCGGATTCTTATCAAGACTAACACTTCACACAATTGGTCTTAGTTGGTCTTTGTCTCATCCAGGACATCACAACTTACCAATCTCAAATGTACAAGGGTAGAAACATTTTACACTACATTTGATTAGTGTTAATAAATCTTCCTTTATGTCACTCCAGGTTACAATCTTGGAGTATGACTCTAAGAATTGTTTTGGAAAGAAATATGACTCATCTTCTTAATTTTAACCAATCCAACAATTCATGACCTCTCTTCTTAGCCATAACAATGCACTAAGACGTCCTTAGATTATGAATTTGTGATATGGTTTCATAATCATTAAGATGATCATGAAATACGATACTAAAGTACTCTCCCATCCTTTCAGATTTGAGAAACTTTTATCTTTCTGCCTAATTTGATTCTTCTCATTTGTTTTGTCATACATTGTAACCTTTCCAATGTTACAGAATTATACTTAACCTCATAAGTATAATCATATTTACTAATCTTTAGTAAATCATGACAAATCAATCTTTGTGGTGGACCTTGACCAGCGCACACCCAGTGTACCTAATTCCTTAGTCCTTCAATTGACTCACATATACATGTGATCAAAGAATTAGTCTTAATTTTCAAAGATGAAAATTCTCATTCATCATACAATACAACTTGTATGATTCCAAGTTTCTGTCCAATTGAAACTTGGGTGATGAAAAACTTTCTTCATTTGGTAAATTCAGACACTACCACAAATGAAAGAATCAAATCCACTTTCCAATATTGCTATTACTGGAAACATATAAGCAACAATTTCCACAGATGCCATTGTAAGGATATTTTTAAAATAAATAAAATTAAAACCCTTTTTTTAATTTTAAAACTTTGCGTAAAAACTTATCCTTACAATCCACATGAAAACCTTGTTGTTATCTATTCATAAGCAATATATTATAACTCTTAAGCGACAGCTCAAAATTCTGATTACCGAACCATGCGATCGAAACCCACCTTCGCAATCAGAATCAACATATACTTACTTTAAGCTTCCTATTTGATTCTTAAAACATCAGCATGTGACCCATTCACATTATGTAATAAGAATCTCCAAATAGGAACTTAATAGAGTTAGACAGTGGACTTTACCCGAAGTAGAGTCAAACTTTTGACTTGATCAATCTTATGATCTTTCAGGTAAATAGGGCAGCTTCGCAACCAATGCCCCTTCCTTTGGCAACAAAACACATGGACCTTTGGTAATGGCACATGAGACTATCTCAGACTTAGCCTTTCTCTTTACCATTTGGTCAACCGAGTTGACTATGGCCGATCCCTTTCCATTGGGAAGAGAAATCCTTTTCTAGATATCCAATGCTACCATTGTCAATGTCCATTTAAGACTTGGGAAGTTGTTCTTTTAATCAAATTTGCTTTACTGGTGTTCCAAATCATTGCTGATTCCACAACACCAAGCAAATAGATAACATCAATAAGGGTCATGTCATAGTCTGTCTCATAGTAGTCCCAAAGAGACTCACTATGTTACTAAGAAAGTGATTGAACATCCAACCTTCATGAGATTTTGACACCCAACTCTCCCGGCTTGTCAATATGTGACTTTATCTCCAAGATGTGAGCACACATAGACTTTGCTTGCCAATAGGGATTGAGTGAGTTTAAACTTTTCAAGAACTTGTGGGTGAGGGAGAATAATTGGAGGAGGTGGAGGAAGTGAAGCATGATGTTGAGGGACACCATCTTCAATAGATTTGGGAAGATCATAGTTGTCTGAACCAGACATCTATAATGGGAGAAAATCAATTTAGTTGATTCAAAGTCCTTAATATAACACCCAATATGAAATATTAAGGCTAGGACCCAACACAATATTTTATAATTTGGAAGAGGGATGCCGTAATCCAAGCTATAAAATATTTGAAGGTAGGCGAATGACGATTCACCAATTTCCACCATGAAAAACGAAATAATTTATTAGGTTTTAATTGGATTTGAAATTCCTAGATCTTTTGAGATTCATTGAACTTTTCAATGGCATGTTTCAATCTCGAGTGTGCCCTCTCAAATTTTGTGACTGGGATGCCGAGGATCACAAAACAAGGTGTGAATAACCATACCAATTCACTTGGTACCCTTAATATTATCACCCAATCAATGTGCCGGTTAACCACACACGCTCCATTGACCTATGACAAACATTAAGTCACCCTTCATGATCCTTACTAGTCCAAGTTAGTATGCCGGTTAACCACACACGCTCCACCAACGACTTGGTAAGGTACAAAGTGTGAATTCCATGGGGTAGCACCAAATTCACATTTTTCCTAAAGTAACTAAGATTGGGAATTAAATAAAAAATATTTAGTTACTTTATAATAATCATTATACTTTTAATGAGAATTTAAAGTCATTGTCCTACCCGTTCGGCTAACGACCATCCACCAGTCAAGCAAGCGGTGGGTGAGAGTGGACACCCATTAAGTCGTCATTATATAGGCAACAACCTTATACCCACCTTATAGACCGACTTCGTGAATGAGGCCTACTAACGGTAAAACGACTTGTTCTTATACATATATATAATAATTAACCATTAATGTTATAAATAGTATAAGTGTTGAATTTTAACTTTTAAAATTCTAAGTGTTGGAATTAAAGTTTATTAAAGTGTGTGAAACTTTTCCAAATTCCAAAACTTGAGGGAAAGTTTTGAAACTATTCAAAACTAATTAATTCCATGATTTATGTGTTTAAAGTAGTTTTAATCCAAAAACTCTTCAAGTTCCATAACTTGAGGACAAGTTATGGAAGACTTTAAACTAATAAAAGAATTACTTTTCTTTATTTTTATAACTTATGGAATTAATTAAGGTTACACTTTATTTATATATTTATTAATGAAGTGACTCTTGAACCTCCATAACTTAAGGACAAGACTCTTCATCTTTTGTAACCATCCAAGACTTTTCATTTCATAACTTATGAATTAAAGGGTCATAAAAATGTAGACTCTTCATTTTCATGTAACTTATGTGTTTTAAGTGTGTGTTAAGGAAAAGTGACCTTTGGATATCCATAACTTGAGGACAAATTATGGACTCCATTAAAACACATAAATGATCAAGAATTAATTCTAAACAATTCAGCAAATAATTCCTATCATCTTCTAAATTCATAAGAACATGAACATGATCATCAAAATTTCAAGAATTATATGAACACATAAAATCATGGAATTTTGATATATGCTATTGTAAATGGATTAGAACAACCATTACACCAACTAAAACAAGTTTTAAAACACCAAAACAGTTTAGGGTAATATTTCTAGTCCATTTCCAGCAGCACAAGTCGAAATTCTGTTTTTTTTATTATTATTTTGCATCAAGTATCAAACAAGCAAGCCTAGGCTCTGATACCACTGTTGGGTTTTGAGCAATCTAACACTTCCTAAGTGTGCATGCAACCCTAATAAACCTTGGATCTATGTTTGTCTAAATACATGCAAAATAATAATTTTCCAAGGTTCATAACCTATCTAACATGGCATGGGGTACTTTTAAACATAAAAGAATTAGATGAGATTACATACCTTTTGATGATGAGTTTGATTCCTAAGGAGTTTGAGGGCCAAGCACCAATAGTGTGAATGCCTCAAATGGAATCACAAATCACCACAAACTCTTGGAAAACTTTGAGAGAGTGTATACACACTATAATTTCGGCCACACACAAACACACACACTCTAGTGACACTAGTCACACTAGTGACTATTTCATGCAACATAAGCATGCTTATATAGTGTACATGATTAGGGTGAAACCCTAATAACCCATGACCTTTCCTTTTCCAAGGATCCATGGGTTAAAAGCTCCATGGATCATCCATGGACTTCCATATAAGCCTAGCCCATTAACAAATGAGTGTTAGCCCACACTATATAAAACCAATAGCCCACAATCTAATTAGTCTTCCTTTTAATCTCTAAATTAATTCATAATTAATTTAAGACTAAGACTAATTAAATAACATGACTTCATATTAATATATTATAACTTACAATATATTAATAAACATATGTGTATAACTCTCATAAAATTATCCATAAATAGTTTGGATGAAATGCAACCCAAATGGACCATGCCGGGTCGGGTCAAGTATATACCAAATAAGTTATGGACTTAGACACCTTATCCAACAATTAATGCTTTGGAGCATAAGGATCTGCCCTCAATGTGGTTTCCAAAATCTCCTTCGTACATATCTTTTAGGACTTCCACTGCTTCGTGTTCTTCTAAGCATCTAAGGTATGGATCTGCCATGGATTACATGAGCAATTTTCCATGGATCATCACAAATCGTGAGACCCTCACCTTGAATGCTCTCCTACTTTTTTCTTCTTTTGGGATTGTGCCATTTTGGATATATTTCATAATGGATTGGATCCAAGATTTGGAGTGTTGTGGAGGATCCTGAATGTTAGGATCCTCAGTTAGTGGTTGAGGGTCAGGATACTTGTATATTACCATGTTAGTTGTTTGGTCATGGTGATTGGGATCATCTGGTTTATTATAGGAATCTTCTATGATTGGGATCAATATATGGGTTATAGGGATCCTGATTTCTGGCGGGATCCTAAGGGAATATGCTAGGTTGTCTAGTGCGTCAGTGTCAACATTTTCTTCTCTGGGAACTTGGATTACGCTGAAAGCTTTGAATTCAGATGCCAACTTTTTGAGGACGTGGAGGTATAGTGCTAGTCTTTCACCTTTTACTGCATAGGATCCATTAAAATGATTAGTTAGTAATAAGGAGTCAATGAATACCTAAATATCCTTGATTTGAAGATCCTTGTCCAACAGTAATCCCATGATCAATGCTTTGTATTGAGCTTCGTTGCTGGTTAGATCGAATGCACAACTGACTTCTTGGGGTATAATGTCCCCCTTGTGGCGATTTTAGTATGATTCTTAGGCCTGTTCATCTAATTTTTGAGGTTCCCATCAGTGAAGAGTTTCCATCTTCCCTTGCTTTCTTCTTTCTGGAGTTCCTTACTTTCTAACTCTGCTTCAAGTTTTAGATCATCACTGAAATTAGCCACAAAGTCTTCTAGTGCTTGTGACTTTATTGATGATCTTGTGTCATACTTGATGTCATATGTGCTTAGCTTCACGGACCACTATGTCATCCTACTTGACATCTCTGGTTTTTTCATAACATTCTTGATGGGGTAGTTAGTTCTCACATGTATAGTGTGTTTCAAAATAGTGTCTTAATTTCATGGAAGCAGTTAGCAATGCAGGTATTAGGTTTTCAAAACGGGAATACCTGGTCTTAGAATCCAAGAGACTTTTACTTACGTAGTATATGGGATGTTGATCCCCATTGAGATCCTTAGCTACAACTACACTTACGACGTTAGAGGATATTGATAGATATAAGAGGAGTGGTTCCCTATCTAGTGGTTTCACTAACAAGGGTGCAGAACTAAGATAATTTTTGAGTTCCTGAAAATCATCTACGTGCTCTTTAGTCCACTTAAATCTTTTGTTCTTCTTCAAGATTTCATAGAAAGGCTTGCACTTTTCTGAGGATCTTGAGATGAACCTGTTAAGTGCTGCTACTCTTTGTGTTAGTCTTTGAATATCCTTCATCAAGGATGGGGATCTTAAATTAATGATGGATTTTATTTGCTCTAGACTTGATTCTATTCCTTTTTTGGTCACCATGTATCCAAGGAACTTGTCGGGCCTCATTTCAAATTTTCACTTAGAAGGGTTCAACTTCATGTTATATTCATCTAGTATGTTAAAGGCTTCTTCAAGATCCTTAAGGTGATCCTCAAATTTCTTTGATTTTACCACCTTGTCATCAATGTAAACTTCCATGGTGTCCCCCAGTTTATCCTTGGATATTCGGTTGACTAACCTTTGGTATGTTGCACCTGCATTTTTAAGACCATAGGGCATAACAGTATAGCAGTATAGCAGTATGTACATGTTGGGGTAATGCATGCGGTATCCTCTTGGTTCGATGGTTCCAGTTGGATTCGTTGGAATCCCACTCATGCATCCACAAACATTAGCAGTTCATGGCTAGCTATAGCATCTATCATGGAGTCTATATGTGGTAGGGGAAAGGATCCTTAGGGCAAGCTTTATTAAGATCTGTATAGTCCACACATATTTTCCATTTTACGTTTTTATTCTGCACGACAACCACGTTGGCTAGCCATCTTGGGAACTTGACTTCCTTGATCATCCATGTTTTGAGGAGCTTTTCTACTTCTTCTTGGATTATCTATTTTCTTTCGGGTGCAATCTTTCTTCTGTTTTGGTGTATTGGTCTGAAAGAAGGATCAATGTTAAGTTTACGAGTTATGATATTCTTGTCTATACTTGTCATATCCTCATGCTTCCAGGCGAATGTTTTTCTCCTATCTTTCAGGAACTTTATTAGTTCCCATTCGATTTGTTCCAACAATAAGGATCCTAACAGGATTTTGGCTTCAAGATCCATGAGGTTCAGGGGCACTTCCTTTACATCTTGTTATCTTGTCTCCAGCACACCTCGTGCCCCCTGCTTTAATTTTTATTCTTGTTGTGGTAATGTTGAACATTTCATCGAAGTCTTGTAGCATTCCATAGTTTCTTGTTGATCACCTATGATATTTACTGTCCCCCATGGGGTGGGCATTTTGACACATTGATGGTATGTTGAGGGGACAACCTTCATATCGTGGATCCATAGTCTACCTAGTATAACATTATAGGAGGACAATGTATCGATTACACAAAAATGTTGCATAGAGTTTACCCCCTTAGTGTAAATAGGTAGCTTTATTTCACCTATGGTATGTTTTGTTTCGTCACTGAATGCGATCAACACTGAGGATATGTTGACTATTTCACCTTCAGGGATGTTCATCCTTTTCAGAGCATCTAGGAGTATGATGTTGACTAAGGATCCTTTTAACAAAATGGTTGGCAACGTAAAGAGTAATTACCAAGACATCGTGATGAGTATCCTGTACATCTATTCTTTCTGTTTCGTCGAAGGTTATTTCCTTCTCGTTTGTGATCGATGTGCTTTTCCGTGGCCTTTCTTCTATCCCCATCTTTGATAGTTTAGCATGTCTTTCTGTTGTGGAATAAGATATGCCACAAATGTCAGATCCTCCAGAAATCACATTGATTACGTTAGCGTCTGCGGGAGGGGATCCTTCTTTTTCTGGGATCTTATGAGGATCCTGATCCTTTTCTTTGGATCTTTCCTTTCTTTTTCTGAGGATCTCCTTGAGGTATCCTTTGCTGAGTAGGTAACTAATCTCTTTTCTTAGGGCTATGCAATCTTTTGTAATGTAACCAAAGTCGTCATGGTATGCACACCATTTAGACTTGTCTTTCCAGGTGATGGAATTTTCTCTTTTTCTTAGCCATCTTGCTTTGTCGCCAAGATCATGCATGGAAAATAGTAGACCTGAAACATCCACAGGAAAATAGTAGTGAATAATCTTAGGAAATTCTTCTTCCTTTACTTCATCTCTAAGGGCATTAACCCTATGATGATCAGGCCTAGAATAAGATTTAGATTTGTAGGATCTCTAGGCCGTGGTTTCGGCCTTCCTATTGGGATTCTCATATGAGCGTTGTGGGTTGCTCCTCTTTTGGATCTCCTTGTCTTCTTTGAGTCTTATGAACCTTAGTTCTCTAATCCATATTTCATCCATTCTTTTGCACGGATTCATTACACGGTCTTCATAGAAAGGAGAGTCTTTCTTTAGTTCTATTTTGAAGGCTTCCACGACATCTTTTGTGTCGATGTTGGGGATACTCAGAGAGTCCTTGCCAAAGTTGTTCACGAAATCCCTGAGGGGTTCCTTAGGATCCTGAACCACCTGATAAAGATTACTAGTGATCTTCTCGAATGCTCTACTACAAGAAAATTGGTTGTTAAAAATACTAACTAAATGTGAAAACGAAGTAATAGAGTAAGGAGGAACATTTACTATCCATTTCAAGGAAAATCCTATGTGGGTGGAACCAAAACCCTTGCACAGACAAGCTTCCTTCAAGTGTGTGGGAATGGGGATGATCTTCATTCTTTCTTTGTATTATGCCACATGCTCTTTAGGATCCGTGGTCCTGTCATAAGGTTTCATGTTGGGAGTTTGGAACCGCTTTGGGACCTTGGTGTCAGCGATTGCAGGAGCAAATCTTGAGATCTTATGGCTTGTTGAGAAGGCTTCCGGTATAGGTTGGACTACTCTAGGTACACTATAAATCATCTGTTGTAGTTGTTGATGTTCTTTGGCCATGATCGGGCTCATTCCTACATCAACATTCATAAAGCTAGTTGTAATGGTATTATTATTAACGAAATTACCAGGATCATTGTTATTGGGAGTAACGAAGGTTTCGTCGGGATCCTGAATCGTGTCGGATTGCTCTTTTGGAACCGCGTCCTAGGCGGGAACCGAGGCTGGTATTGAGGATCCTATATCGCGATGGTTGGTTGAGGATCACGTGTTATCAAAATTCAGGATTTTAGGCTGCAAGATCGATGGTCCTACTTTCTGTGGCTTGCGGATCTCTTTCCTCATTATCTCCACTTCCTTGAGTATCATCCTTTTATCCTCCTGCTGTTGAGTGATTTGTCATTCCAGTCTCTTCATCATAGCGAGGATTTCGTATTGGAAATCAGTACAGGAGGATCCTGAAATCCGTGGGTAGCGACCGGAGAGGTGTTTTTCTTCGGTGCCTCAGAGGGTTTCTTAGGAGCTCCACCTGGGGGTGGAGGAAGATTTTTAAAGGAAATGGGAGGATTTGAGGAAAAGGATAAGGTCAGTTGGGTTGACATAATTCTCAAACGATTATGAACACCACGACCTCATAGTGGGCGCCACATTGTGTTGGTCAAAAATTAATCAAGTGTAATTTGACCAAATTGTATAAGAGGATGTGGTGTTAGTGTAATGTAAGTATCAAAAGGTAATCAAAGTGAGACAAATGAGTTACAGGGAAAGCCCTTGATCCTTTGTAGGATCTCCAGCATAAAACCTTAGGAGGTGATAATAATCACATGCCTTGATGTGTTTTATTGATTTTAATATGAGGTTACAAAGATTATGAAAGTAATAAAAGTACAAGAGTAATGCTTGGGCTAATCGTGTATCTTGTGTGCTAGATACATGTGTTATTTATAGTATAGTGTAAGTAACAAGAAGTCTAATAATTCTGGGATCCTCCAGAATCAACATATGAACGTTATTTCACTTGGTATTTCGGGTCTTTTGCCTGGTTGAGATGACTCTTCGTTGAGAATGAGTCTTGTGATGACTAGTTCTGTACATGTGATAAAAATAAAGAAAATATAGCCTTTTACAAGCTTTATAAATATTAGTGGTAATAGTAAGGATCCTGGGATATGTTTAAGGATCCTGAGGCTTCAGAAATATTTGAGGATCCTGAACATGAGTTAAGGATCCTGCCCATAACAATAAGGCATAGCCGGATATTTCCATATCCCCTTTCCTCTCTTTTTAATCCTCGTTGTTTCTAGGTTGGGTGCGAACCATTATAGGCACGATATTTTTGGTTCTAGCTTCCAAGTAACTACAAGAAGGATTTTGTTTTGATTATCTACTAGTATAATCAAGAGTATGTTTTTCTAAACCCTTTTTGTTATTTTCAAAAATACTAGGGTTCTTGTAGGGTTTTTGAAAAGCACGTATTGCTTGATGACGTGGTCAATTCTCAGCTTGACACGTGTCCTTCTTCCGCTTGTGCTAGGTGGCGGGCTACTAGAAGCTGAGCGTGTATGATTTTTCAGAATTTCAAAAAATGATAACTTCTTCATACGATTTTCGTTTTTGATATTTTTATATCCACATGTAGCTATCTATAACTTTCATTTAGACTCTGATAGCTAATTCTCATTTTATTTTTAATTTATTATTTTAAAAGGCTTAGACTGTTAATCTCCATTTAAAAATCATATCTCCTTTATACAACATCCGTTCTCGACTATCTTTATATCGACATAATCATATTGATGAGATCTTCAACTCTCGTTTAGATTACTTTTCCTAATAATTTACCGATCTAAAATCTGATTTCTATGTCAGACACTACCGCGTTGAAACTTTAAAAAATCATAATTTCCTTATACGAAGTCAAATTTGAACGTTCTCTATATTCACACTCTCGGTTTTACAACTACTACAGATTTTGTTTAGATTGCTTAGGCTAATAATCAACCTATCTAAAATTCACTTTTTACGATACACAAAGTTGTGTCAGTTTTATCACGAAAGTTCGAAGAAACATAACTTCTTCATACGAAGTCGGATTTACGCATTTTATATATCACTGGAAATCATATTGATGTTTTCTACATATTTATGATGATTACTTTGGCTTAAAAGTAATATATTTCTACTTTTTATTTCATAATTATAGAATTAGTAAGAATGGGATGTTACAGAAACTTAGAAGTTGTACTTAGAAACTTCATCGAGGAAACCAACGCCTACCCCAGTGAGGGGCATGAGATCCGCAGCTAGCACCGGGTAGGGTAATATTTATATTCCCACGGTTGGGAAACTTTGAGTGACCGATCAAAAAACAAACTTTCATAAGTCCATTGCAAATGTTTTATAGAATGAGCTTTCCAGCTGTCATGTTGAGCTGGCGGGCAAACTAGAAAGTTGATCTGATGTGGTTTTCATGATGCGGGATGGCATAGTAGCAAGGCTGTCAGGATGCCAGACTGCAACTTTAAATACTTGCATCTGAAAAGACTAACACAATTAAATTTGATAATGAGTATGTTTCTTGAAATCATAAGCTAATTTATTTTTTCTATTAGAAACATTTTCCAAAACGTTTCACGGAGTAGCGGAAGTGTACTACTCTTCTCCCCCCCCTTTTTTTGAAAACATTGATTTGATTGAACCGCAATGCATCTTCTAGAGTCGGATTTTGTTGTTGTATAGGTAGCTCTATAGATAGAACAACTTAGGAGAAGCCCAAGATGGCATGGTTGCAGGCCACTTTAAATTATCAGCCCAATCTGTTTTTGTGTATGAATGTACAAGGGGGCCAAATTTGGGCCCACTACTTCTTTATCAGTTTTGAAGGTCAAACACCTGCTAGTTGTTCTTGATATCACGTGCTAATGTGAGGATATTCCATAAAAAGGAAGAATTTAGTGAATGGGGATCTGTTAATTCATGAAGATGGTTTTATTTTATGTTCCTCTTCATGGATTCGTCACATGTAGAAGGAGATTGGAGCGATACTTCGCCAAATGTGTGATCTGTTGTGTTACATGTGTTGAAGGTGACTGATGGTTGTGGGTGGTCTTGCTGCGATGGTGGTGGCCAACTGACAGTCTGGAGGTTGTCGTCAATAGTAAACGACCGGAGAGTACGTGGTTGATTGATGACTGGATCATGTCACCATCAACGATGAATAAGGTAAGTCGAAAACAGAGGTCAATTAACACTATCAGTTTCAGGGGTGAAGCTTCTTATCAGAGGAGCTTCGTCGGAGTTGGAGGCGATCGGCGATAGCATCAGCAAAGTGTTGTTGGTGAGAGTTGGTCCGTTGTTTGGAGGTGATATATGAAGAAAGGTGGTCGTCGGTAGGTCTATCGGAGAGGTCGCATCGATCATATGAGGAAATAGATGACCAAGTGGGGCATGGTTCTCTTTTTTTTTTGCCAACATAGGTGGGTACCGTATGTATATAGGTCAAACTACTTCTTTCTTACTTTTGTGCTATTGTGGGGGGCTGATGAGAGGCAAGAATACCAAAGCCATTCTTGTAATTTATATACAACTTGTACAATTGAGATGATGTAAGGTTGATATGGTAAATGTAATTTTCAATGTATTCAAGTAAATAAGATGTTTTTAGGTGAGAGTAGCTAAATATCAACATGTTTCTAGGGTTTTTTAGATGTACAAGTATCATAACAGGGTTTACAAATAGGTGCATCAAAGAATAAATGATATTCATAAAAAACATTAGCTTAAAAAGGGTTTTCTGATAATATGAATTAGAAGATGGGTAAGAACTCATATAAAATTCTTTTATCCCCAAATCGTTGAAGATATATCCAAAATATAAATGAAACAGATATGAGAAGATCTTTGAAATCTTGAAACATGTCTGAAAGAGCAAAAAGCCAATCATATATAGAGATTTGAGCGATGGTGAAATAGAACTGGATTGATCTTGGTAAGAGCCTAGCAGATCTAAACAGATGGTAGTAGAAAGAAGTAGATCTGGAGGAACATGAGGTGAAATGACGTGAACTCGGAATATGGTTATTGGGTCTTGGTTTCGAATCTGGATCGTGGATCTGAGATAAGCGACGTTAGCATGTTCCTGATTAGATTCCTAGCTGCAATCATGTAACATGACCGTTAGAACCACCCCAGGGACTGTGCCGCGAGAGCATGCTCCGACGATCAAGTCAGTTTTGTGTGGAATAGGAGATGGTTTCTCCTAGCTGAAGAGAACCATCTTGTTGAGGCGGAGTGTATATCATGGGGGATCTTGTCTGAAGGTGGAAGAAGATTCCTCTCGAATGAGGATAACATGTTCTATTCATAGGGGACAGTTAGGCCAAGAGGAAATTAGGTTAGGCAATGGGTTAACCCAATTTAAGTTAACCATCTAAAGGCTAAGGGAGGCTGTCAGATCGGGCCACTAAACAAGGATGCTAGACGAGGCCTGTAGGTAGCGATGGCTCCCTGGAGTGCTTGTAGACAGGTCTAGCCAATAGAATTATCCTTATCAATATGGATATAAACATCCAAACATGATCTAATTAGATTTTGATTTTGCAATTGGTTTTCAGTTTTTCTAACATTGGTTTTGAGTTCGTTTAAGTATGGTTTTTGATTTGTTTAACACAAAATTTATGTGTCTCAAGTTGTTGGCATGGAAAATAACATGTTCTCAAGTTCTCGGTGTGTTTTGATTTGTTGAACAAATTTGATGTGGTTCGATGGTGATTAAAAAATCGTTGTTTGTAGTGATTACATGAGATATTAAATAGTATAAAACATATAAAAGAACAAAGAGTCAATAGTTTTTAAGAGCGTTAATCATAAACGTAACATAGAACCGATCGGTTCTTGTTAATCTTTAACAATTGAACAAAACAAACAATATGCACAACTAACATAAAGCCAATCGATTTTTTGGGTTAACCTTCAACCTTAACCTCAACTCAGCATCATCTTCTTCATTTCATGGGTTCATATTTTGATGGAAGAAAGTAGATCGGTGGAATGGATGATGGTGGTAATGACGTTTCTTTAGTTCGATTAATACAATAAAATGATATGTAATCAACGCTTTTTGTAATGACCGAAGATTTGGAGGGAAGAAGGTGGAGACATCACTATTCTTAACGAAGAAGGGGGGATTGAGGTGGGGGTGTAAAGGGTAATTTGAGATCATAATATTTGTAAGAAAATATAATAACAATAACAACAATTAGGCAAGAAATTAACCATAAAAAACTATTACATCAATCAATCAATAATAATAATAGTAATAATAATAAATTTTGTATAAGTGTAGGCGCAATTTATATAATTTTGTCTAAATTTTTTCCTTGTGTATTAACGAAAAAACAAATAAGCGTTAGGAAGGGGGGGTCCCTCCTTTTGTAGCCAAACCCACGCTTTCGTGATGTGGTGCTTGTTTAAATCAAAGGAGAAATGGGGTAGTGTCCACACTCCAGACCAATATGTCTTTGCCCTTTTTAACCTTATCGTCTAAATCTTATGAATTAAATTTGTACAATTGAAATTTATTTGTTATATATTTGGACACTGAACAATTATTTGTTGGAGAGAATAGGGTTTTTGTTGGAGATCCGGATAACTCTTGGATCGTGTGAATATTTTCCGAACTGATATTTCTACCGTATGTCTGGGTGGTTGCAAGACATTCAGCCTAGGATAATACAAGAGGACACAAATCTAGACACAGAAAACGTAAGCCAAATTGCTAGAAAGATTATGTGTTTGTTTGAAGGAAAAGAGAGCTAATAATTTTCGTGTATCTCTTCTCAAAGAGAATATTCGTTTATATAATAAACGATATTAGAGTTTTTCTTAGGGTTGACCGTCATGGGTTGCTTTGGAAGCAAACCAGGAAATCCGAAATTAATGAGAATTTAGGGTTTCCAAAACTAAAGAATGTCGTTAGTTTTATCATAATTACCCTTAAGAATTTGAATTTCCCACTATGTTCTCATATGTAAAATTTAACGAGGATTTAGGATTCAGGGTCAGCGGGACCCCAGCCAAGGGTTCAGCCCCTTGGACCCCGCTAAGGGCATTGTCCCTTTGGAAACCCCGGACCCAGGGTCGCTGCCTCCGGACCCCCAATTCGTTGTTGAATCGGCTTTTAATTGGATCTTATACAAGTGTGCACTCCGCAGAAACCCTTACATATATTAGAGTATAAATTATGAAACCCTTTAGCTCACATATTAGTTCCAATTACATAAAATGACATATGATAACATTAAAATCACCACCATTATTTTGTATAAAGTCAACATAACATGTAATAATACAAATATTTTTATGACGGTATTTACTAGATTTTTTTAGAAGTAACAATTTATTGCATTTTTTGTATGAATTCCAATAAGTCGTTTTTAGACTGTATTTTATCATATACTTTTTAAATTTATTCCGACATTTACAATAGAAGTCTTAAATAAGAGTGTAATGTCTTTTTTCAAAAGTTCCGATTAAAGTGATTATCATCGATTGTGTTGTGTAATATTTTTTTCAATCTGGAAATATAGGGATTTCATTGTAGGCTTCGCAATGGAGCGGGTTTTGACCCTGATCCGATCCAAACCCTTAAGAATTATATGAGTTTGAATCATAGTTTTTGATTCGTTTACCCGTTAACGACCCATACCCGCTAACCATTTTATTAAAAGGGTCGGGTATGGATCATCACTGATCCGCTCCGTTTATAACCCGCCCCTTATAATTTTTGAATTATTGGTTTATATTTTATATTTCTTAAAGTTTAATTTTAATTCCAATCGAAAGTCCAAAGGAAAAATGCCAAAGTCCAAACTGTTTATACATAAGAATGGAGGAGTCGACTTCTTGACTTCCAGTCTTCTACTAAGAATTATGATGACATTTCATTTATATTTCATCAAACAATCATCATATTTCATTCATAAATCAATAAATGCATTAATCAACTGAAAGAAAGTTTGTCATTGCTATTCTCTATCACTACAATTGACAGTAAAAAATAAATCAGTAGTTATTACAATAGATATTTTTAATTCCAATCGGAACTCCTCGAGTACATAATGTGTTTTCTAAATCAAAATTTGTTTTATTTAAGAAATATTATTTTATGAATTAAGTAATATGTGTTTGATAATTCAAAAAACATATGAGTTACGGGGCGGGTTTGGATATTCGTTGATTCGGTGGATAAGGATATGGATTTGATTATTCAAAACCCTGCGGGTTACGGAGCGGGTTTGGATCGGATTTTGAAATTTATTAAAAGGGTTTGGATCAAGGTCAATTCGACCCAAACCCACCCCATTGTCAAGTGTATTTCATTATGAACATACCTAGATTATTTATCATTTCAAACCCATAAATCATTTTGCTCCAAGAGAGAAAGGAAGTCTTGAGTTCAATTGAGAACCTATTATTAACATCATATCTACACAAATCAAGTATACAAAGAAATTCAAGGATATCAGAAAAAGACTTAAATCAATTTTTGGAATACTACATAGACAATATTGTATTCATATATCACATAATTATTACCGATATTATGAAAATAAGAGATATCCAATATTCGTTTTAGAATATATATATTTTTTAAACGTATTGAATATAACCAAGGTTCTAAAAAGCTCGCCATGGCTCTGCCATGGCGCGCCACGACTCCAAGGCTTGTACATGCCGCCAAGCTTTGCCAAAACGCCGCCTTAACTCATATATGTGTATAAAAATGAATAATAGTTGAAAATACATATAAAAATATTAATTATATAGAAAATTGCCGCCTTAAGTCACGCCTTACAAACGTCGTGACTGGCCAAGGCTCAGAAAAGCTTGAGGCTTGACATTGCCGCCAAGTCACGCCTTACGTTATTTAAAATCTTGAATATAACTATATAATTAAGTAAGATATATGTTCAATAATTCATTTTAGAATGTTGAACATAAACATAAGATATTTGTATTTATGTTAGCCCAATACTACAATCCAAACCAAACCAGTTACTTCTCTGCAATTAGTAACTAGCATGTCTTTATAATATTACCGCCGTTCCAAAAGAAAAAAGATATTTATATATGCATCACATAATCAATAAGAAAGCAACATAAAATTATTCTTAAAATTGATTAATACGCATTCCAATAAAAACTGTAATACGAAATACTAATATTATCTGTAATAAAAGTTGTTAACATCTACGAAAACCAAAGATAAAAGTTATCATCTTCTAAAACGAAAGATGAATAATTTATAAGTCGATATAAACTGGTAAAAAGGTAAGGTGACATCAAGTAGACAGTACCCCACCTCAACTCAAGTGTTCACTGCATCTTATGCTCCTTTTACCAACACCAAGATCTATCTTTTTTTCTTTATAGATTTAGTTTATCATTTTGTAATAAAAACACTTTGTTTTATAGATTAAAAGACATATTAAACGTTATCATTAATTCATCATAATATATGCTTAATTATAATACTTGAAAATGTTACCCAACTTATCTACGTAGAATAGTAGAAAATAGAGATTTAAAGATTGACGGCTTGTTCAATTAGATATATAGTTTTATTTTTTTCATAAAAAATTAATTTATCAATTGTATACGGTATTAAAAATATGTGGAACTGATTGAAGATTTGTTAGAGGTTTAGGTTTTCTTATAATATTAATAAAATAACTAATTTTACAAGTAGAAGTCATTCAATTTTTTTTCTTCCATATCACACTTGTAAATGTATAAAAACTTCATGCTTACAAATATATTAAAATAACAAATAAATATGAAGTGAAAAAATTTATGATAACTAAATAAACATATAATCGAAATTTGTGAATTCAAGCATAGTAGCTCAATAGCAATTGTAGAAGGCCCAAACTTGATATATTCAATTTACCAAGCTAATTAGGCCCAACCCATCTTATTATGGTTCCAACTATCTTTTTACAAATATAGTCTATTGGGTTTTAAAACTTGTTGCTTATATCGTGATTTTTCATCCGTTAAGCCATATCATGCGCCTCACATATGGATGTAATTTGGTCATGTCAAGTTTTGGCTCTCTCCGGTAATTAGTAATGAGATTTGGAAAATGGTTTTGTTTTTCCTTTCTAAATCAAACCCCAACAAACGTTCTTCACATAACCTAATGCTTTTGTAGAAAATTAATCACTTTCCAAATCTTGAGATATAGTGAAAGCAAAATCAAACCCCAGAGTTTATTTGCATCTTTTGGTTCTTTGTATCCGCTTGTAAATAATCACCATAACAAGCACAAAGATTCAGAGCCCATCTTGATTTCACTTTCATCTTTGGTTAATTTTATTAGATGTATTTGAGTTTTGAGTTACTCAAGATTCCTCGGGTTTTGATTTAATTCTCAGATGAAAAATTCAAGTGATAAAAGTATGAGAAATGATGTGTTTAATTTGTTTGACAACAATACAAGAAGCTTGAATTCCAATATTCGGATAGTTCTTCTAAAAAATATTGTTTTCCCCCTCTTCCTATTGGGTGGCATATTAGAAAAGCGTAGTTGATCCGAAATTATGGTGATTTTTCCAAAGATGATGCAAAATTAAAACACCATTTGAAAGATGATTCCAAATCAACGACAACAAATTCCAAATTTGAAAGTTAGGAGTTTTGATTTTGATTTGTTTAATTTATTTTTTCAGAGAGAAAAAAATGGTTTTCGGATTTTGCTTCTTTAGTGTTTATATATCTTTAGTGTTTATATATCTAATGAAAATGTTTTGGTTAAATCTCACCAAACTAGATTCATGTTCACCAGGATAACAAAATTTGTATGTTTTAATGTTTATCTATTCAAAATTAACTTCACTAGTTCTTGATTATTTGAATTTTTTTCTTTTGCAATTGAATTTGCTTAGACACGAAGATGATGAAAGAGAGATTTACTAAGGTGTTGTTTGTTTTTTTTGGAAAAAACCTCTTCAGACATCTTATTGATGGGTGGCGCAGCACACGCGTAACGCTTTTAATCTCGTAGTTGTTTGTTTTCATAAGTCTTCGGATTAAAAAACGTCTGCGCGTGTTCTTCTTGGTGCTGCAGTTGTTTTGCCTCTTCCTACCTCTTCTTTTTTTTTCTTGCTAAAATATTGATTATATATTGCTGAAATCTTATTTCACTTATTTTTTTTGTTTTTTTTGTTTATTCTTGTTCATTTTTTTTCTTTTTTTTTATATTGAATAATAATAACTTGTTGATGAAATATCATTTTTTTATGTTAGAATATCTTTATTTTTTGTTTGTCATTATTTTTTAGTGAAATATCATAATTTTTTTTTGAAATGTTATACATTATTAAATTTTTGGTATTAAAAAACTTATTTCGGATTATAAAATTAGTTTATTTTAATTTTTTAATATCTGCAGCAGCATGCAGATGTTAAAAAAACAAACATGCTTCTTATTACAGTCTGCAGCCGTTTGATCCACATCTTCTACTGCAGAGGGTTGCAGAGGTGGTCCGCAGACTTTATGGATTTTTGCTTCAAAAAAACAAACAACACCTAAATTGTTGTGTGGAAAAGAGATATCTGGAAGTGACAAATGTGTTTGTATAACTTTAGCCATTTCAAACACCATTACAAATCTCTCTCTCTCTCTCTCTCTCTCTCTCTCTCTCTCTCTCTAATTTTATGAAGATGTAACACCCCAAAAATCTCAATAAATTTTTTCATTTTTAATTAGAAATTCATTTCCATAAATTATAAAATTCCAATCACAATTGTTTTCAAATCCATAACATCAGATAAGTTATTCATAAAATCAGAGTGACCCCAAACAAAATGCCAGAGAGTGCATGCCATGCCATCACATCGGGCCCTTGCCCTTAGATCCTGAAGTACCTGAAACAACTAACAAACTGTAAGCTAATGCATAGTGAGTTTCCCAGAGCATACCCCATATAATCCACTTAATCATATAATCCATATCAATCACATAAGTCATGCATATAAACATATAAGGATGCCCTGGATACCCTCCAGGGTCTTACTCCAGGATACCATGGGCACCCCCACATGGTCTTACACCTATGTTCCATGGGAACCCCCCATGGTCTTACTTAGAATGTCATGGGCACCCTTACATGGTCTTATAACTAAGTGTCATGGGCACCCGCCATGGTCTTTACCTGGAATGCCATGGGCACCCCACATGGTTTTACAACCAAGTGTCATGGGCACCCCCCATTGTCTTTCCTGCAAATATTACAGAAGCAACTAGCATACCACATAACATATAACCAACTAATATACCACATATCACTACATCAACTAGTGTAGCTCATATCACAAAATGGGCCAGCCTTGGTGCCTTCGACCCATTGGTATGGTGAGGAGACTCACTTTAGTCTGCTGAACCCGAAAGCTGCTCGCCTAACAGTCCAAAACCACCTGTGCTGAATAATAATGTCATTAACCCAAAAATTAGGATTAAACACAATCTAATTAAAGATCCCAATTACCTAAGCCCAAATCCTTCCATAATGGCCCAAGAGTCTTTCCTTTGCTAATGGGCCCAAAGTCCATGTCCAAAGCTATTAATGGGCCACATGGCCCAATAAAGCTCAACCAAAACCACCATGATTAATCGGGCCACTAAACCAAAAATATGACTAGGCCCAAAAATGATTAAGGCCCAAAGGTCTTACAATCCCACATGAAGCCCAAAACCCAATGGGGTATGTACGTCCATCATATCCCTCCAGCACACTCAACGTACTAGCGCCTTAGTCAGTACGCGTTGCGTACATGCTGTTGCATGCGGCATACAAGTCAGACATGCACAAATGACCATTAAGCTCTTAATGCTTGGAATATTAACGTCAAGCTTTAGATCTAAGTCCATTAAGACGTTCTATGGCATAAAGTTGGCAACTTTATGCCATTTCATGCTCCACATGCTCCCAACAACCCCTTATAACCCATTAAGACCTTTCCAAGGGTCTTAACTCATGCATGAGGTCAAAACACCCATCAAGACTGCATTTTTATGGTATTAATGAACTAAAGGACCTCAAATATACTCTTCCTAAGATCTGGAGTTTCTCAAACTCCCAAGAGATGATCCTTGAACACAAATGGGACAATAAAGCAAACCCTAGCTCAATCTAATGAATAAGATGGCAAGATTAAAACTTTATACCTCCAGAAGTTACTCAAGGTGAACTAGATGCAGGATCTTGAAGCTCAATGCCACACCAAGCTTGCTCACTAACTTTTTCTTCTTGAATGATCTCTAAAATGGCCACAATTACACTCTTTAAGCTCAAAAACACTCTCTTAAGTAATCTCTGGGGTAAAAGGACGAAATGAGGCTATGAAAGCTTATTAGGGTTTGGTCCAAGAGGCTTAAGGATGTTTAAATAGGTGTCAAGTCCGAGAATTAGGGTTTTGATCTTCTCTCGCATACGCTTCACGTACTTCTTGGTACGCCCTGCGTACGCGCCCAACCTTCGTGATCATTCATCCTTACTATGCTAAGCGTACTCCTGGAATACGCCCAATGTACTAAGGGACCATTATGCTATATTTTTCATTGAAAGGGTTCAAATGGTAATTACCTGATTTGGAGCGTTACAGAAGACCATGTGTGTATACATGTGATGAGTGGTGTACTAATTTGTTAACTATTTGTAAAACACCGACTGAATTTGGTCAATTATAAAGATTGGAACCCTTGCAATATGTAAAGAAACAAATGTGAAAATGAGAAATTGATTGTATTATATGTGGTAGTAATCGTATCGTTGATTTAATACCTTTAGGATCAGCCTCTTTCCTGAAACAAGCTCAACACCATCATGAAAAGTGGCGTTTGTCGATGCCAAGTGTCTTTTTAGGCAGCCTCCAAGAGGACACCAGGAAACAATTGACTCATAAACATGAAAAGACCTAAAAACACCAAATTATCACTACATATGGGAACGTGATGGGGATTAACGGATGAAAAACAATGATGTGAGCAAAAATGTCCATTTTATGCAAGTTTTGGAAACCATATGGACCATGATTGTAAACAAATTAGAAGGGGCTGAGTTTGTGACCCTTGGTAAACCATAGGGTTCATGTATGTAATTTTACATATTATTAATAGAAAAAATTACGCAAATGGTCTTTGTAGTTTGCAAAATCATGTCAATTCAGTATAATTATTGGAGCTCATATGCGCTTGGTCTATGTGGTTTATTTTTTTGCCATCGTGGTCCTTTTGCCATGAAAAGACCTTTTTAACCTTTTTATTTTACTCTAGAAAATTTTCTATTTTATTTTTCTTTTAAATATATATATATATATATATATATATATATATATATATATATATATATATATATATATATATATAATTTTTTATTAGGAAAAATAAATAAATAAAGGCCCATCCTCTCTCTCTCTCTCTAGTTATCTATCTATCTTTACTTGACACCATCTCTTTCCCTCTATCTATCTGTCTCTCAATCCTCCTTCATGAGACATCCACGTTCCACATACCCCTTCCCCATTGTAGATTTCCGAAAATATACATACCATATTCCAAGATCACCACTTCATCCTCTAAACCTTAAACCTAAACACCATATGTTAGCCTAAAGTGTATGATTCTATATAGTTGTTTGAAATTACAAACCCATGTTAACATAAAACACATATTCTTGAAGTCGAATGACATCAAAATGATAATCACATAATCATAATGAAAAAAGGTGAATCACAGAAGAAGTCGAAGGTTATAACTATGATAAGGCGAAGGTTTTATCATTAAACATATGGTAATAGTGCCCAGAAGGGGAGGCGATGAATGAGTAAATATTTTGATACACTTGAATTACACAACTATAAAAAAAATCAAAATAAATTTGTAGAAGATTCGCTTGAATTCCTCCCATACAATATGCTTACACTCGTTTCTCGAACAAGGTTGGATAAGACTTAAGGAAATCAAAATACGGGTTTTAGAGAAAAATCCTCTGCCACGATGTGGGGTATGGAAGCCCACGACATGGCGTGAGGGTTTATGAAATGGGTATTTTAGAGATTCCAGGTCGTAGCATAAAGATTCCATGTCGTGGAAGCCGCTGCAACTCAAATTTAGGATTTTTAAGGTTTCCCTCATATATAAACACCTTAACTCTCCTTCTAGGTTATCTCCTTCAACCTCCATGTAACACCCAGTTTTGAAAGTACTCAGTTGTGTTTTCGGAAGCGAAGGGTATAGGCGATTCGATCTTTTATGGGTCTCGGGTCTTATTCGGAAGGTTTTAGGCTTGGGGTGTGGCTAGCAGCGTAGGGCTTCCCACCACCTTTTCATGGATATAAATTTTGTCGGAAACAGACTTAGAATGAAGAAGTTATAGCACTTTGAATTTATGGTCAATATTTGTCCCTAATGGAGAAAATGGCAAAAAGGTACCATGCATGCAAGGTGGCCAACGCGAAGTACGCCCAACGTAAGCTGGAGGCACGCCCAGCGTAGGGGAGTAAGTGGAAGTGGGTGTGGGAGGTGTATGCCCAACATACGAGAAGTACGCACAACATACGCTCAGAGTTCTTAAACCCTAATTATGGGGCTAAGCACTATATAAAGAACATAATGCCCAAGATATTAGCCTCCCTCTCATTCTTAGATAGCCACCACAAAACCCCAATCCTTCCTTGAGTGTTCTTGGAGCTTAGGAGGCCATTATAGAGCATTTTGGTGTTGTGAATCCATTTTCCAAACAATTGAAGAAAAAAGCAAGGTGGTGGTTCAAAGGAGAAGCTATAGATCCGAGATTGTTGTTCATTTCAGATCACTTGAGGTATAAATCCTTGAACTTTCCTCAAGTATGCTTAGATCTAGTATAGTGATGTTTTGGACCATTTTGGTCCCAAGAATAGAGCTTTATGGTTCAAATCCAATTCCTAGGCTTAGAGTTGCCCCTCTCAGTGCCAAATGAGTCCCTAAGACAGAATGTTGCCATCTTGGATGTCTTAATAGGTTCATGCATGAGTTAAGATAACTTTCATGGAAATAGAATACCATTTTTGGAGTTTGAGCTTAGTTGGGTCATGTAAAGTCACCAAGTCAGTGACTTTATAGATAACTTTCATGGAAATAGAATACCATTTTTGGAGATTGGGCTTAGTTGGGTCATGTAAAGTCACCAAGTCAGTGACTTTATAGATTAAGATGCTGAAGAGGACTTGGACTTGTGATTATAGCCATTGGAATAGAGTATTAAGTGCTTAATGGGAAAAGTGACTTAACAGAGAAGTACGATGGGCGTACATGTAGGTACGTGCAGTGTACACACCATGCAGCCTGTACGCTTAGCGTACAGAGGAGTTCGCCCCGCGTACTCATTAGATATAGGCTTGGCGTGTTTTGCGAAAAGAATATGTTTGGGCTTAGGGTAAGGCCCATTAGAGGGATTAGGCCCAATTTAGCAAATTGGGCCTTAGTGGGCCACTAGTGGGCTTGGGAAGCCTACCTAGTGTTGCGCCTTTTTATATTATGGTTTCGGGCCTTAGATATGGACCAAGTTGGACTGGGGGTAAATTGGTCATTTTACCCTAAGGAGAATTATTGGTTTGGACTAATTGTTATTTTGGGTAACCGTAGCTCGGGGAGTCGAGAGATCAGCAGTTCGGGGATTAGCCAACTTGCAGCGAGAGGTTTATTCGCAGGATTCTACAGTCAGCTTGTGAGGTGAGTTTTCTCCTGTAGGAACGGGTCTAAGGCAACAATGTCAGCCCGTTTATGTATGTTAGTGTATACCAGATTTAGATCCAATGTCGGGGTTAGCTTGATGTAGTTTATATGCTTCCGGATTACAGTCTGATGCCGGGCGAGGCCCGAGTAAGGTTTATATGTATTTTTCCGAACTACGGTTTGATATCGGGTGGTACCCGAGGAAGGAGTGCGTGTTTAGTTATACTTATTGTCTTTGTGATGCTTGTATGTGCCTTCTAGGGAGGTGAGTGTGGGCGGGGGCCCATATCTCATCACTAGATGAGTGTGGACGGGGTACCATATCTCATTATTAGCATAGTAGGGCGGGGCCTAAGATAGGTGGGGCCTTAAGACTAGCAGTTATAGTGTTGTGTTTGTCTACTATGTGCTAGTATGATTATGAATATATGTTTGTATGTGTATAGCGGGCGGGGCCCAGAGACAGGCGGTGCCTGGTAGAAACAGATCTCTATACTGAGCGGGGCTTGATGCCAGGCTGGGCCTGATGTCAGATTCGTCCGATGTCGGGCGGGGATCGAGGTAGCGGGCTAGGCCCAATGTATGTGGTTATGTGATTATGTGTATGATATGTGGTAGTTTGGGGAGACTCACTAAGTTTCGTGCTTACGGTTTTCAGTTTTGGTTTCAGGTACTTCTAGTAGCGGAGGGAAGAGCTCGGGATGACTACATTGCACACACCATGATGATTTAGTATGGGATGATTACTCTAACGTTTTGATATGATACACTGATAATGTTTTGAAATGCTTGACTTATATTTTGATGAAATGATTGATAACTATGGTTTATTAAATGGTTTAAAACCAAATTTTTGGTCTAGAATTTTGGGATGTTTCTAGTTGGTATCAGAGCCTTTGTTTGAGGGATTTGGGCACACTCTCAAGTGTGTCTGAACTCAAACTGAGGACTTGGTACGAAAATTTTCAAAGGAAAATCAGTTTTATAAAAAGTACTTTGAAAAGAGAAAAGATTTTTAAAAAGAGAAAACGGTGCGGTGCATGCAATCAGTCGAGCTCAAGTAACTACTCCCAAATTACCCATACAAGTTTATGTTATGATATTTTATGAGAACTACATGCTAGAGTAGGACTATGGATCTAGGTGTAGCACCTGGTTCTTGGTATGTATTTTTATTTAAGTATTTTGCATTTTTGGCCTTGGACTCGGCGAGTTGAAGGACCAACTCGCCGAGTAGAAGCGGGATGGGACGCAGGATTTAAGTGATGGACTCGTCAAGTCGGGTCCCGGACTCGACGAGTAGGCTCTAACTGGACAAAATCCTAATATGAGGGTTTGCACCCTATTTAATCATCTCTTTTAGCCACCACTCGTCCCTATTGCTCCCAGAAACCCTCCATAGCAAACCCTAAGTGTTTTGGTACAAGATCTAAGGCTTTTGAGTGATTTTTGTGGGTTTTGACCTCAAGGAAGAAGGAAGATCATAGAAGGATCAAGAGGAAACTGAAGGATTCGATTTTGGTTCATCATTTGCAGTCTTTAAAAGTCGGGGGATTTCCAGAGCAGCAATAGAAAGAGGTTTCCTGCACAGATTATCAGCAGCTACTTGTTCGAGGTGAGTTACCTTACAGTAGTGGTGGGTCTACGGCCACAATGCCGACCCACCAGTAGGAGTTGTATTTAGATGATTGTCTTTGTGATATCATCTAGGTTTGCTACTACCTGATATGTTATATGCTGGCATGATACATTATATGTAATAGTAGTAGAGTTCGGTTGTTAGGACCGAAGGGTAGGTCAGACACCCCAGATATGTCTGACAGTATATGATGACATGTTTATATGCTGGCATGATATGTTATACGTGATAGTGGTAGTAGGAGGGGAATAGTCCCCAAGTTTGGTTGTTAGGACCGAAGGGTAGTTCGGACACCCCAGATATGTCTGTTAGTATGTTTACATTATGATATATGTGATAGTAGCAGTAGGGGTGGAATAGTCCCCGAGGGTCGGTTGTTCGAACAGACGGGTAGGTCAGCACTCCATAATGGCTTAATATGGGTAGGTCAGCACCCCAGAATGGCTTGACACGGGTAGGACGACACCCCAGAATGGCCGCATGGGTAGGTTGGGCACCCCAGAATTGCCTGACAATATGTATGCTATGTGATTGTATGGTATGTGGTACGATAGGGGAACTCACTAAGCTTCGTGCTTACAGTTTACAGTTTTGGTTTCAGGTACCTCTTCAGCGAAGGGGAAGGAGCTGGCGCGGTAACGGCACATAATACACGCACTCTTTGTTTTCTACACTATGGATATTCTAGGATTGTACTTTGACATGTTACTAATTTTATGACTTGGGTTTTCAGACACGATACATTGTTTTATGAGACGAAGTGATTTCACAGTATTATCTTATGAATGTTTTTATGAGTCAGCAAATAAAAATGAAATTTTTGGACTTGAAAATTGGGTTGTTACACTAGGAAGGATGCCTTATGTGCTTGTTATATGTGTATTAGCTTTATGAGAACTACATGCTAGATTAGGGATAAGGATCTAGGGAAGATGCCTTATATGCCTGTTATATGTATCTCAACTTTATGAATTGCATGCTACTACAGATTAGTCTGGGATAGCTTGAATGAGATATGCTTGATTATGTTTACTCAATGCTCGAATGCTGCTTGCTTTATGCTTTTAGGAGTTCTAGTTATCTTTTACTAACTAGTAAACGAATATGTTAAGTTACATATTCTGAGGACTAAATAATTTTAGAAGGTTAGGTCTAGCTCTTTTGCGCAACTCTTGTTTGAGTCCAGACGTGTTAGAGTAGTACCTCTCATTCGAAGAATTATCTAGTCTTAGTAATATGTAATAGTATTCATGAGCTAGTTAGGGGAGATAGCGGGGACTTCTTATGCAGCTAATGGCGGAGAATGGGTCGGTGATTACCCTAACGCAAGAGTAGGATGGGATTAGTGCGTGAAGCAGTAATAGTAGAAGGGGCTTGGTGGAGTCAAGGCAGTTCTTGAGGAAAGTACGAATAGATGTGGAAGGTAGTATGGGCCCGTACTACAGAAAGCAGAGGATCTGTACTCAAGTCAAGGAAGGCTGAGATGAATCCAAGGAACTTGTATTATATGTGATCCCTCGAGATATGATTATTATTTTGATGTTGTTATGATGTTGTTTTTCAGAATGGTGACACTACACACTAGACCAGTCGACAATTCAGGCGCCGGTGAGGGATCATGCTTAGGCTCTAGAGTCGGGCAGCTGGATGAGCAGATAAGAGAGTTTATTTCAGCTGAGCTTACGCTCAGTATTTTAGACCAGACTCTTGTGATCTTTGGTACGGTCAAGGAGGGCATTATGGAGATTTTGGACGAGAGATTGGGTGTGATCTGCACCGAGATAGCGACCATGACGGGGGCATGCACATTGACGTTCAGGGAGTTTAGAGCATGCGGACCTCCAGACTAACATGGGGCTAAGGAACCCATTTCTAGCTGCCGGTGGTTGGCAGATTTCGCCAACGCCTTCCGTTCTAGCCGGTGTCCTGAGGGGGACAAGGTCCGACTCGCCTCTTGTCTTCTGAAGGACAGAGAGCATGATTGGTGGGAGGAGGTTGGACATGCTATTGGAGATGATGTCGTGTTGGGCATGATGACATGGGGTGACTTCTTGGCCAGGTTCAAGGCCAAATTTGCACTAGTTACTAAGGTGCACCAGTTAGCACAAGAGTTCCAAGACCTCCAACAGGCTACAGAGACAGTGGCGGAGATCACTGCCAAGTTTAGAGAGAGAGCCCTTCTTGTTCCGCATTATGTGGCGGACGAGGAGATGAAGAAGGCTCGGTACCACGAGATGTTGAGGAGCGACATTAGATAGTTCGTGAGTTGGTCTAGCAGCAAGACGCTGGAGGATATGATCGCCCGAGCTAGGGAGAGGGAGATTGACTTAGAGGCAGATAAGAAGAGGAAACCAGACGAGGTGTAGACATCCATGGGATCGGGCAAGAGGCCCAAGACATCAAATTCTATATCAAGAGGTCATCAGGACCATAGCCGCTATGGCAAGTGCGGCAGGACACACAAGGGTGCGTGTAGGAGCGGTAGTGGTGGTGATTCTGGTTGCTTCAAGTGCGGCTGGATCGGTTATTTTAGTAGGTATTGTACCGCTACCACCACACAGGGATCAGAACCGATAGGCTTCCATTGCAGTCAACGGGGCCACAAGAAGGCCCAATGTCCAAGTTTGGCTGCAGCGGGACAGGTGATAACACCTGCTCCTGCGACATTGAGGATCACAGATGGCCGTTAGGGCGAAGCAGAGGCGCTTGCGGCGAGGAGCAGGGCTTTCCAGTTGATTACAGAGGAGACACGAGCAGCTTCCGATGTTGCAGGTGCGTAACATTTGCCTTTCTGTCTGTTTTTATTTATGATTTTATTTCTATTGTCTCACATCCATATGAGTAATTATATCTTGGGATTATACTTCCTGCTTATGTTTGGATTATATGCCGTCTGCATACCATGGGTCTTAAGGTAGTAGTGTAGGGACGTCTCCGTATAAAAGAGGGTTCTCAGGATGCGGTATCTGTAGAAAGTATGATTGGAACCTGGGAGTATTCCGATAGTCTTCAAGGGTCTTACTGCTTAGTGTTGGTTAGTTTGGGGAATAGTAACAATGGTAAGCGTTGGTTGCCGGCAAGATTGATCACTGGATGATACGAAGGATTGGGGATCTTTCCAGTCGGGTGTGCTGTAAGATATTAGTTGAACCGAAGTGGGGGAGGGTTCTCGAAGGGCTCAGGACCAGAAGGAAGTGTGGATTTAGGATGGGTTCGCATTCTTGTTAGGAAGGAAGGTCTCCTAAGTGGCTGATTGGATCGAGGGGTATGTGAGTTGGGGGTTTGGGAAACTTCCCAACGTAGGGTTCACGTCCTTTTTGGTGTTTGATAGTTGTCTTTAACGACCAAGTGGGGGAAATTCTCGTAAGGACACGAGTTCAGCCAGGATGTTAGGCCGTGTGCATGATCAACGTGGAAAGTGTTTTAAGATTGCGGGATAGCCGTAGCACTCACTAGCAGCCAGACAACATAGGAAAAGTTGTAAGACTACGAGACAGCCACAACTTTCATTAGTGGCTAGTTAGCGGAGTGTGGGTGGGGGGTCGTATCTCCTAGTTAGCGGAGTGTGGGTGGGGGCTCGTATCTCCTAGTTAGCAGAGTTCGGGCGGGGGCCCGTATCTCATAGCTAGTAGAGTGTGGGCGAGGCCCATATCTCTTAGTTAGCGTGATCAGAATCAGGGAAGGATAGGTAGATAGGATTCATGGTGAAGTGGTACCTGCATAGCCCTAGACAGGTGAGACCTGGGAGCAAGTTCACTCCGTATTACGGTTTGGGTGAGATCCATGGGCGAGGCTCATGCGATCATAGCAAGGCAGGTGGGACCTGGCAGAGACTGAGGGGTCGAGATATAGTATTAGGGATTCCAGGATTTATAGAGCCAAGAGTGGCCATGTGGATAGAGAAGTTTTGATTTCTTAAGTTTCGTTGGAAGTCACTGGGAGCGACAGAGAGGGTGTTCATTGGTTTAATAACCGGGTGAAATCCAGTATTCCAGATAGTGGACAGACAAGGCTGGACCTGGGAGGTCCCGTTTCCTTAGGAAGGTAGATAAGAGACAGCGTGGCGTTTGAGCAGAAGTAATGATTATGAGGGTTGTTGTGCGTAGCGTAGTTTACGGATCGAAAGAGCGAAGACACTTACATCTGGATTAAATAATCTCAAAGTAATTGATTTGACCCTGTTGCGCAGCTCTCTTTTGAGTCTAACTGTTCCAGTAGTGAATCTTCTACTCGAAAGATTATCTGAGCCTTCTGTTAAGTATAAATTTCCCGCAGATGGTTATGCAGGGACATCTGTCACGGAGACATACCAGCATGGATTCGATCTCTAGAATGGTAGAAGTGAGTTGCTGAAGCTTGAAGTTCGTTTTCTTCGGGAAGGAAGTTCGTTTGGTTCTCGGTTGTCTTGAGAAGAATGGATTACACGTAGAACCATCAATTGCGTTCCTCAGATCTTTAGTTGGATTCATGTCTGAGTAAGGAGCGATTTCGAGGAGCAAATCCAATTTAAGTGGGGGAGAGTTGTAACACCCAGTTTTGAAAGTACTCGGTTGTGGTTTCAGAGGCCAAGGGCATAGGCGATTCGTTATTTTATAGGTCTCGGGTCTTATTCGAAAGGTTTTAGGCTTGGGGGTGTGGCTAGGAGGGTAGAGCTTCCCGCCACCTTTTCGTGGATATAAAGTTCGTCGGAAACAGACTTAGAATAAAGAAGTTATAACACTTTGAAGTTATGGGCAATATTGGTCCCTAATGGAGAAAAGTGGCAAGAAGGTACCATGCATGCAAGGTGGCCAGCACGGAAGTACGCCCATCGTAAGTTGGGGGCACGCCCAACATAGAGGAGTAAGTGGACGCGGATGTGGGAGGAGTACGCCCAATGTACGAGAAGCACGCCCAATGTACAATCAGAGTTCCTAAACCCTAATTTTAGGGCTAAGCACTATATAAAGAACATAATGCCCTACATATCGGCCTCCCTCTCATTCTTAGACAACCACCACAAAACCCTAATCCTTCCTTGAGTGTTCTTGGAGCTTAGGAGGCCATTAAAGAGCATTTTGGTGTTGTGAATCCATTTTCCAAACAAGTGAAGAGAAAAGAAAGGTGGTGGTTCAAAGGAGAAGTTGTAGATCCGAGATTGTTGTTCCGTTTCAGATCACCTTGAGGTATAAAGCCTTGAACTTTCCTCAAGTAAGCTTAGATCTAGTCTAGTGATGTTTTGGACCATTTTGGTCCCAAGAATAGAGCTTTATGATTCAAATTTGATTCCTAGGCTTAGAGTTGCCCCTCTCAGTGCCAAATGAGTCCCTAAGATAGAAAGTTTCCATCTTGGATGTCTTAATCGGTTAATGCATGAGTTAAGATAACTTTCATGGAAATAGAATACCATTTTTGGATATTGGGCTTAGTTGGGTCATGTAAAGTCACCAAGTCAGTGACTTTATAGATTAAGACGTTGAAGAGGACTTGGATATGTGATTATAGCCGCTGGAATAGAGTATTAAGTGCTTAATGGGAAAAGTGACTTAACAGAAAAGTACGTTGGGCGTACATCCAGGTACGCACAACATACACACCATGCAGCCTGTACACTTAGCGTACAGAGGAGTACGCCTTACGTACTCATCAGATATGAGCTTGGTATGTTTTGGGCCAAGAATATGTTTGGGCTTAGGGTAAGGCCCATTAGAGGGATTGGCCCTAACATAGCAAATTGGGACATTAGTGGGCTACTAGTTGGCTTGGGAAGCCTACCTAGTGTTGGGCCTTTTATATTATGGTTTCGGGCCTTAGATATGGACCAAGTTGGACTAGGGGTAAAATGGTCATTTTACCCTAAAGGGAATTATTGGTATGGACTAACTGTTATTTTGGGTAATGGTAGCTCGGGGAGTCGAGAGATCAGCAGTTCGGGGATCTGCCAGCTAGTAGCGTGAGGTTTATTCGTAGGATTCTACAATCAGCTTGTGAGGTGAGTTTTCTCCTGTAGGAACGGGTCTAAGACACCAATGTTGGCCCGTTTATGTATGTTAGTGTATACCAGATTTAGATCCGATGTCGGGGTTAGCCCGATGTAGTTTATATGCTTCCAGATTACGGTTCGATGCCGAGCGAGGCCCGTGGAAGGTTTATATGTATATTTTCGAACTACGGTTTGATGTCGGGTGGTACCTGAGGAAGGAGTGCATGTTTAGTTATACTTATTGTCTTTGTGATACTCGTATGTCCCTGCTAGGGAGGTGAGTGTGGCCGGGGCCCGTATCTCATCACTAGCTTAGTGTGGATGTGGTATCATATCTCATTATTAGCATAGTAGGGGCGGGGCCTTAAGATTATCAGTTATAGTATTCTGTTTGTCTGTTATGTACTAGTATGATTATGAATATATGTTTGTATGTGTATAGCGAGTGAGGCCCGGAGACATGTGGGGCTTGGTAGAAATAGATCTGTATACCGAGCGGGGCTCGATGCCAGGAGGGTCCTAATGCCAGGCGGGGCCTGATGGTAGATACCTGGTGCGGGCCAGTTGTAATCCATAGGATGGAGGATCAGGAAGAGCTGTTGGTTTGAGGCAGCAGGCCAACACACCTGGGGTAATCCAATCCGATGATTGTAGACTCCTATACATGCTAGTCTGTTTGTTGTATGTGGGGTATTTTGGGGGAACTCATTAAGCTTTGTCTTTACCTAGTTGTTTATGTTTTCATATTATATCAGTGATTATGGGAAGAAAAAGGTAGGACTGTACACACTCATTAGCAACATTGAGGATTTCATATTTATTATAATATTTTGATTTCCGATAAATATAATTTGGAATAAATGTTTTTTCTTAAAATGGATTTATAATTGGGAAGTTTTATCATAATAAAAATGAAAATTTTCTGTTGTGAAAATGGAATGTTACAATATGATCAAAGAAAACTTGGGAAATTAGTTCAAGAATGATTGAGTGATTATCGATACACAAATTCAGAAGCTGTCATACCCATTTTGATGTTATTGTAATAATTTATAACAATTTCCTGATATTTTATCGTTGACATAATGTTAACTTTTGTTTTTAACTCAAAATTTTAATTGATGCAGATATGAAAATGAAGCAACGTAGTGCCATGTGAATGGTGATCTTGATGGTGGTTTCCAGCGAGGGAAAGGAGGATCTTACCAGAGAAGGATCACAACAGACTAATAGTTGCGACCATCAGCTGTGAAAAAAATATTTAAAATAGTTTGTTATGAATCATTTTTGTCGTGCAATGGGACATATAACATCTAGTAGTGAGTGGCGGTATTTGGAGTGGAAGGATTGGATGGATGGGAAAAGATGGGTGTAGTGGCTTATGGTGGATGAAGGGATAGGGTGGACAGGATGGCCTACCGGTTAGATTTACTGAGTGAGCTTAGTCAGATCCACAACATTTTCCATGTTTTACAGCTGTAGATGTGCGTGTTGGATGAAGAGGCAGTGGTCCCTTTGGATGATATTCGGGTCGATGAGCGCCTGAATTATGTTTAGAGGCCAGTAACAGTGGTGGAGAGAAAAATGAAGGTCCTACTCAACAAGGAGAAACTGTTAGTAAAGGTTCAATGGCAACATTGGAGAGGCTCCGAGTGGACTTGGGATCCCGAGCCTAAGATGCAAGATCATTACCCAGAGTTGTTCACAACAACAGACTTCGAGGACAAAGTCTAGTGCAAGTGGGGGATAACAGTAACATCTCGATGATGAGGTAACTTTGTATTAAACCCTATATGTGAAAAATATTGCATTTTTGGCCCTTATGCATGAGGAGGATTGCAAAATGACCGATAGCGGCATTTTGGTAATTTTGGCTAAAGACTTAGTAAGTTGGGCGTACACTTCTTACGTTGGGCATACATTGCGTACGCCGGGCATACGTGCGAGGGTTTCAAACCCTAAAATTTAGGATTTGGACCCTATTTAAACATCTTTATGGCCCCATAACCTTCACCCTATAAGTGAGAAGAGTGCATTTTGAGATCATTTGTGTGTTTTAGTAGTGTCCTTGAAAGAGAAAAAGGTGGTAGAAGGACTTTGGAGCTTGGAAGAAGCTTGGATATGGGATTCCAAACTTGCTAATAATCTCCAGGAGGTAAAAAGCTCCTAGCTTTGTCATCCTTTCATGTAAATCTAGATATTCCTCAATTTAGGGCATTTTTAGTCCCAACCTTTGTTATTCTTGAGCATGTCATGCTCTTGATCAAATAAGTTGTCCTTTCAAACCCAATGAGGGGTCTTGAGTTATAAAAAATGTGATCTTGATGCTTAATTCTTCCCCATGCATGCTCTAGAAGGTCTTAAGATGTTAAGAAGTTGGGATTTTGTGTATTAAGCACTTAATGGGCATGCAAAGTCTTAAAGTTGGGAACTTTATGACTCTCAGTGGTATTGTCGCCTTGGATCTACATTTGGACGTAAAAAGTTGAAGTATTAAGCTCTTAAGGGGCTAAGAAGAAAACCTATGTGTACGCTAGGGGTACCAAATGGTACGATGCGCGTACGCAGGTTGAACCTTGATGCCTCGGAAATGATTACGCTCAGCGTTGTAACGCTTGGTTCTTTATGCATTTTGCTTTAGACCCTGTGGGGGTGTATTATTGAAATTTTTGGTCCTTGGAGTTAGTACGTGGGGCGTACCATTGGATACACTTAGCGTACTAGCTGAGAAGCTAGTAGACGGGGTGTACCACATGGTACACTTAGCGTACTAAGTGGGTTTGATCATGGGACCGAGGCCTCGTACGCTCAACGTACAAGGGTTACGTTGAGTGTAGGAGGGTTTAATGAAACCTTAATTTTAGGGTGTTGCACCCGATATAAACGCCTTAAGTCCCTAGGGTTGGCCTCTTTATTAGCCTCCATTGCCCTAAAACGCTAATATTGAACCCTAATAGCCTTTTTTAGTGTTCTTGAGGTTTGGACTTGATTTTTGGGTGGTTTGTGCTTCTTAAAGTATTAGAAGAAGAATTTAGAAGACTCATTCATTGGTGGTGGGATGGGGGTGGGAAGCTTAGAGATCCAAATTTAGCTCCATCTTTTGGTGACTTTTGAGATATAAATTTCATCCCTTGGCTACTCCTTGCTTAGATCCCTTCATGTTATGGTTCTATGCTTCTTTGTCCCTTTTTGGTTGGTCTTGATGGGTTAAGTCCATTTTAGAAGTTAAATCTTGTAGATCTAGATGTTTAAAGAGCGCCTTAAGCTTAAGGTGCAAAGTCTATGGTGTTTATGGTCTCATGCATGCATTAAGTCATCTATTAAATCCTTCTGAGCTTTAAGATGGCAACTTTACGTGGTAAACCACCTCAAGGATATCAAATCTAAGTTTTTGAGTGAGTCTTAATCGATTTAGAGTTGGAAAGTGCAAGTTGGCCAAATGGAGGAGTATGTTGGGTGTGTAAGTAGGTACGCTTAGCGTTTAAGCCCTAAAGCGAGTACGCTACGCGTACGTGCTGAGTACGCCCTGCGTACTAAGCCAATTTGGGCTCCAATGTTGTGGGCTTCTAGGTAATGGGCTATGTTGGATTTTGGTTTCCTTGGGCATTATTGGGCCATCATAATTCAAGTGTATTAGAATAGGAATATTTTGGACCTTGGATTAAGGCCCATGAAAGGGTTGGGCCCAATTTGGAAAATTAGGCCATATTTGGGCCTTGGGTGTTTATTTAGAATTTGGGCCTTTAGATTTTTGCTTTGGGCCTAGGATTTAGGCCAAGTTGGGTAAAGAGTAAAAATGTATTTTACCCTACTTTGGACACTTTATGTGGGTCGGGATCCGATTATGGATGGATGATTATTTTGGTGATTGATAGCATAGGGATCTTAGCGGGACAGCAGCCAGAGATTCTTTCTATGAGATTCGGCAATGCAAAGTGAGTTTTCTCACGATATCCATGGGTCGATGGCACCAATGTTGACCCATTACTTATTATGTGGAATGCTAGTTGTCTTTGTGATACTTACCTGGAAGACCCCGGGAGTAGCCCATGGCATTTGTGTGAAAGATCGTGGGGGTAGCTCACGACATTTGGATGCCAAACCATGAGGGCAACGCTTGGCATTTCAAGGAAAGATCATGGGGGTAGCCCATGGCACTTGGATGTTAGACTATGGGAGCTCGCATGGAATTTCCAGGAAAAGTCCATGGGGGGTAGCCCATGGCAAATTTATGTATGGTATGTGGTATTTTAGGGAACTCACTAAGCTTTGTGCTTATAGTTTTCAGTTTATGTTTCAGGTACTTTGGATTTCAAAGGGAAAAGCTCGGGATAACTGTAGGGCACACAACATTCGATTCTGCATTCTGTGATTTACTCTGATAATGATGATGTATTGATACAACTTTGATTACCTTGGTTTTATGAAAATGATATGATTTAATGGTTTATAATTTAAAAACAAATAATTTTATGGTCTTATTTTTGGGACGTTACAAGTTGGTATTAGAGACTTGTTTTTGAGGGATTCGAACATACTCTCGGTGTGTCTGAACTCAAACTGAGGATTTGGTAAAGTTTTCAAAAAGAAAAATATTTTTAAGAAAAGAGTTTTCATAGATAAGAAAGGTTGTGGTGTGTGCAATCAGCCAAGCTCAAGTAAGTTTTTCCCAAAATACCTATACATGTTATCTAATATGATTTGATTTAAGAATCTTCAAATCGCATGCTAGTTAGGGATAAAGATATGCTTAGTGTTTTCATGATAGAATTCTAGGATAGATTCCTTGTATGCCTATTGTATGACCTTGTTGCCTTGCATGCTAGTTTGGATCAGTAAGTGATAGATTGGCCTGATATGTGATGCCTTGTAGCCTAGGGAGCCTTGGATTCTATGCTTGAATAGGAATATCTATTGGTATTAGTAATTGCTAAGTGTATGATTTAAAAATTGTATATGGTTAGGATCTTATAGACCTAGAATGATTGATTCGACCTTATTTCCTGTTCTGCTTTTGGTTGTGGTCCAAGGGTAGATTCTTTTATTCGATAGTCTATTTGATGATGTATTGTGTATAATTTGCTTGCATAAGGCAATTGACAGTGGGAGTGGAAGTTCCTGGCATGAGTTGTAGTATATGAGTTTGAATGTTCTTTGGTTATTCTATGGATTAGAGTGCTACTGCACGAATGTTGCTTGCTTTGTGCCTTGTGGGACTCTTTTTAGTGATGTGAGTTAGATGTTAAGTGAATATGTTAAGTCATATGCAATAAAGGTTGAATAGTCTCAAAGTGATGGATTTGACCCTATTGCGTAACTCTCGTTTTAGTCTAACCGTTGTAGGGATGAGTCTTTCACTCGAAGGATTATCTGACCTTTGTTACATATAATTGTGTTCACGAGGTAGCTAACTAACATTATGGGGAGTTCTTCAGAAGCTAAGGGCGAGATGAGGTCGGAAACCTAGGCAAGCCTAGGAAATGCTTCAGTGGGTTTTGTTGTGTTGTTTAGCTAGTGCTTCAATCACTAACGTTGTTGGGGAAGGAGCGATATCAAGAAGATGGTGGTGACAGTTGCATTAGGTGTTTGGTAATTGGAAGTGTCAAGGGAATTTTATTATCGCATGGGTTGTAGATGGTTAGAATTCAGTGATTCTTTGAGGATGGAAGTTGGGCTGAAGATTCGCCAGTTCAGAGCAAGGGTTACGGTTTCTAGTCACCAGCATAAGAACTTAAGGATTTGGTGTGGTATCATGGGAGGTGATTGGGATTATCATACCTGCTAATATTTCAGGGAGTATCCTTCTGGATTTTAGGAGTTGGGTGATCATCAAGTTTGGCTAGTAATGGAACGCTAGTATTTGCAAGTGCAGGTCATAGTCGGTTCAGGTATATGAAGATAAGATGTGTTGGGAATCCATCAAGTCACGTGGGATAGGAGAATTTCGATGAATCGAAGTAGGGGAGAATCGTTCAGAAATCCGGGAGCTGGATCAGGTGTGAAACTAAGGTAAGTTTTGCATCCCAGTCATCAGGAGAGACGACCCTAGTGGCCGTCAGAATTGAAGTTGTGTAAGTTGGGAGTTATGGAAAGTTCCAACAGCTAGTCGTTGTTTTCTTTATAGCAGGCTTGTGAATGGATCAAGGTTGAGGGATTTATTAGAACCTCTCTGCCTGTTCTTGTCGATGAAGGCTTTAGGGTTCGAAGCATGACCCGAACACCTAATTAGAATTCAGTTGGATGCGGGTTCAACTCAGGATAATTGGGTTTGAGATGGTTCAAATATGGTAAGACTATGGGTAGTAACCATGGTTGGTTAGAAGTGTTGTAAGACTGCGATGTGATCGTAGCATTCACCAGTTTAAGGTAGACTACTGTTTGAGGTGGTCATGAGTACAAAGGGGGATCAGTTCGTGCCTTGGGTAAGACGGACAAGATTGTCGGAGAGCATTTCTCTTTTTAGGAAGAGGACCACCGGGTCCGAGGAAGGGTCGGTCATGTATAGCTCTAGATGGGTAGGACCCGTGGACTAGGCCCGTATGTATATGGCAATGCAGGTGGGACTTGATAGAGACGGTTGGGTTGAGGTATTGGACCTTGGTTTGCAGGATTGAGTGTGTGGTCAATAAGTGGCATAGAGGGATGCTTAGGCTAGGATATCCTTGTCATTTGGACTCTTGCGAACCTGGTGGATGGACCAGGTGCTAGTCTAGTAGATTCAGTGATGGTTTAGGAATATTTATATCTCGGTTTAGTGAGGGGTTGTCGTAAATCAGAAAATTTCAAGTGAAATGAAAGTGTAGATCCGTGGGTCTTTGGTTATGAGTTATGTACCGATTTGGTTTTTTGGGAACTCGCATTGGGAATCGTGGGTGTTTATGTGCAAGGTCTTCATTTCAGTAGGATATGAATTAAGGAATCTATATGCCAAGTGTATCAGTTGAAGGGTTAAGGGTTAAAGGATGTTCTCAGTTTTGATGGTAGATCAGGTTCTTGTGATTGTGTTTTGGATTGGTTCTACCTGTTTGGAGGTCAGGAAAGTATGGAATTTCAGGATTTTGCAATGGTATGTTGGTTTGGCGGTTAAAGGAAGCAGTGTCTTGTTCAACACTAGAAAGTTTATCTCCCAGTTTGTCTCGCATTGTTCATTATATTCATGGAATTTTTCTCATCAGGATGAGCCTTCTCTCGAAGGAATATCTAATCATTTTGCTCAAGTCAAAAGTTATCGGCAACAGTGTGTGGTCTATGATTTTGTTTTTGAGAGGGAACCTCAGGTAATCAGAAGTTCAATAGTCAGTTGGAAGACCAGTGGAATGGAATTAGCAATGGTTCAGTATGGGCGGTCTGTCGGGGAGTCTGACCAATTCGAGCCTTCAAATTTCAAGTTGAGTAGAGGTGTTTTTTCTACATGGGATTGTTTTAGGCATAGAAGGGATTTGTTCATCATCAGCTTATGATAATTCTGCTAAGTTGGGTTCGGTTGGTTTGGGAGGGTCGTTGTATGATCGGGGTTGTGGTTATATTGCTCAGGCTGTATGGTGAGCCTGCGATGGTAAGGATTGATATCGACGACGAAATCTAATTTAAGTGGGGGAGAGTTGTAACGCTTGGTTCATTGTGCAATTCAGTTTAGACCCTTGTAGGGGTGTATTATTGCAATGTTTGGTCCTTGGAGTTAGTATATTGGGCATAACACTGGGTACACTTAGCGTACTAGCTGAGAAGCTAGTATGCGGGGCGTACCACATGGCACATGGTACACTTAGTGTAATAAGTGGATTTGATCACGAGTCTGATGCCTCGTATGGTGGGCATACAAGGGTTTAATGAAACCCTAATTTTAGGGTGTTTCACTCTATATAAACTCCTTAAGTCCCTAGGGTTGGCCTCTATATCAACCTCCATTGCCCTAAAACCCTAATATTGAACCCTAATAGCCTCTTTGAGTGTTCATGAACTTTGGACTTGATTTTTGGGTGGTTTGTGCTCCTTAAAGTGTTAGAAGAAAATTTTGGAAGAATCATTCATTGGGGGAAGCTTGGAGATCCAGATTTAGCTCCATCTTTTGGTGAGTTTTGAGGTATAAAGTTCATCCCTTGGCTACTCCTTGCTTATATCCCTTCATGTTATGGTTTTATGCTTCTTCGTCCATTTTTGGTTGGTCTTGATGAGTTAAGTCCATTTTAGAAGCTAAATCTTGTAGATCTGGATGTTTGAAGAGCTCCTTAAGCTTAAGGTGCAAACTTTACGGTTTTTATGGTCTCATGCATGCATTAAGTCATTTATTAAGCTCTTTTGAGCTTCAAGAGCTTCATTAAGCCATGGATGCACGTAAAGTTGGCAACTTTACGTGGTAAACCACCTCAAGGATGTCGGATCCAAGTTTTTGAGCGAGTCTTAATCGATTTAGAGCTGGAAAATGCAAGTTGGCCAAATGGAGGAGTACGTCGGGCGTACAAGTAGGTACGCTTAGCGTACAAGCCCTAAAGTGAGTATGCTACCCGTATGTGCTGAGTACGACCATGTACTCAGCCACTTTGGGCTTCGGTGTTGTAGGCTTCTCAGTAATGGGCTATGTTGGATTTTGGTTGCCTTGGGCCTTGTTGGGCTATCAGGATTCAAGTGTTTTGGACTAGGAATATTTTTGGAACTTGGATTAAGGTCCATGAAAGGGTTGGGCCCAATTTGAAAAATTAGGCCATATTTTGGCCATTGGTGTTTATTTGGAATTTGGGCCTTTGGATTGTTGGTTTGGGCCAAGTTAGGTAAAGGGTAAAAATGTCTTTTACCCTAGTTTGGACACTTAGTGTAGGTCGGGATCCGATTAATGATGGATGATTATTTTTGTGATTGATAGTGCAGGGATCTTAGCGAAATAGCAGCCAGAGATTCTATTTGTGAGATTCGACAGTGCGAAGTGAGTTTTCTCACTATATCCATGGGTCGAAGGCACCAATGTCGGCCCATTACTTATTAAGTGGAATGCTAGTTGTCTTTATGTACTTGCCTGGAAGACCCCAGGGGTAGCCCGTGGCATTTGTGTGAAAGACCATGGGGTAGCCCGTGGCATTTGGATGTCAGACCATGGGGGCAGATCATGGCATTTCAAGGAAAGACCATGGTGGTAGCCCATGGCACTTGGATGTCAGACCATAGAGGCAACTCTTGGAATTTCCGGGAAAAGTCCATGGGCGTAGCCCATGGAAAATGTATGTATGGAATGTGGTATTCTAGGGAACTCACTATGCTTTGTGCTTACGGTTTTCAGATTATGTTTCAGGTACTTTGGTTTTCAAAGGGAAGAGCTCCGAATGATTGCAGGGCATACACCACTTGATTCTGCATTTTGTGATTTACTTTGATAATGATGATGTATTGATAAAACTTTGATTACCTTGGTTTTATGAAAATGTATTATTAAATTGTTTATTAATTTAAAAACCGAAATTTTTATGGTCTTATTTTTGGGGCGTTACAAGTTGGTATCACATGCCTTGCTTTTGAGGGATTCATACATACTCTCGGGTGTGTCTGAACTCAAATTGATGATTTGGTAAAGTTTTCAAAAAAACTATTTTTAAGAAAAGAGTTTTCTAAGATAACAAAGGGTGTGGTGTGTGCAATCAGCCGAGCTCAAGTAAGTTTTTCCCAAAATACCCATACATGTTATCTAATATGATTTGATTTATGAATCTGTGAATCGCATACTAGTCAGGGCTAAGGATTTGCTCACTGTTTGAATGATAGAATGCTAGGAGAGATGCCTTGTATGCCTATTGTAATCTTGTAGCCCGACATGCTATTTCGGATCAGTCAGTGATAGATTGGCTTGTTATGTGATGCTTTGTAGCCTAGGGAGCATTGGATGCTATGCTGGAATGGGAATATCTATTGGTATCAGTAACTGCTAAGTGTATGATTTAAAAGTTATAGGCGGTTAGGATCTTATAGCCCAAGAATGATTTATTCGGCCTTATTTCCTTTTCCTCATTTGGTTGTGGTCCTTGGGTAGATTCTTTTATTCGACAATCTATTTGATCAATTATTGTGTATAATTTTCATGCATAAGGCAATCGGCAGTGAGAGTGGAAGTTCCCTGGATGAGTTGTAGGATGTCAGGTTGAATCTTCTTTGGTTATTTTATGGATTGGAGTGCTACTGCATGAATGCTGCTTGCTTTGTGCTTTGTGGGACTCTTAAGTGATGTGAGTTAGATGTTAAGTGAATATGTTAAGTCACATTTAATAAAGGTTGAATAATCTCAGAGTGATGGATTTGAACCTATTGTGCGACTCTCATTTGAGTCTAACCGTTATAGGTATGAGGCTTTTACTCGAAGGATTATCTGAGCTTTGTTGCATGTGATTGTGTTCACGAGGTAGCTAACTGACATTATGAGGAGTTCTTCATCAACTGATGGCAGGGTGAGGTCGACAACTTAGGAAAGCCTAGGAAATGCTTCAATGGGTTTTGTTGCGTTTTTAGTGAGTGCTTGGAGTATTAGTTTGAGAAAGTGACTTGGAGGATTCGGGATGATTCTTAAGGAAAGTATGGATAGGTGTGTGGAAGGTAGTATTGGGCGCATACTACTAAAAGCACAGGATCTATAATCAAATCAGGGAGAGTCTTGGAGATTCTAGGAAGCCTGTGGGATGTAGATTCTTGGGTATGTTCTGACCTTTTGCATGTTGTCTTTCAGTATGGTGTTGAGCACTCAGGAAGGGGGTTCAGGTTCTAGTTCCAGCTTAGGTGCAGGTACTAAGCTGATCGATAAGCGGTTGCGGGAGTTCATCTCATCGGAGATTATCCATGGTATTTTGGAGCAGACACCTGTGATCCTTGGTTCAGTCAAGGAAGGGATTCTAGAGCTCTTGGATGGTTGTCTTGGGGCTTTTCAGTCCTAGATTGTAGCGGGGCAGTTGGGGGCTTATCTGAAGCCCAAAGCTTGTGGAGCCCTAGAATCTTTCATGAAGGAGGATCCTATTGTTAGTTCTTGTCATTTGGGATCAGAGGTGGGTTATGCACCATGTTTTTAGGAGGGTAGATCCCATGATTGGAATCTCGCAGAGGTCTTGCGAGCCTTATGCGAGGAATTACCCGACATCATTAGGTGTATCACTGATAGATTGGTTGCTAGGTTCGAGTGTCGAACCTCAGCTGTTCAGGTGGTTGATAGGATGGTCGGGGTAACCCGAGAGCAAGAGATTGGTTCGGAAAGGCAGCTAGCGAATAGGAAACGGACTCATGGTCTGACTCGACGAACTGAGTAGTTGGACGTTTCCATATCTAGTGTTAAAGACCCGAGGGGTCGTGGTGGTTGTACGAAGGGTGAACGGGCACATGAGGATGCGTGCAACAGGTCTAAGTACGACAGGTGCGGACGAAAGGTCTACCTCCACCTAGAATACTCCCTGGAGGTAGAATTGTGTCATCATTGTTGTCAGCCAGTTCATATCACAGAAAATTGCCCAGGCTTACTGGGCTTAGTGGTTAGGGCAGCTCAGGTTCCATCGCAGGTACCTCGCTAGGAAGAGGAGGTCAGGATTCCAGCAGGTAGTATTGCGGGTATGTTATATTTTTGCTTTCTTCTTGTTTATTGTCATAATTTATATTGCTAGGGAATTTTGTATTGGTTTGGGTAAGCATTATCTCTGGTTTAGTTCTTTGCTATCGTGTGGGTTATATCATCTAGAATTGTTATATGTCATTTTTTATGCCAATAGTCAGTAGTGAGTTGTATCTTGTTGGGCGGGTTTCGGTTTATTCTGTTGATGTTCCGATTCATTGGTGGGATCAATTCAGGGTACCGTTTGGGAGGTTTTTGACCAGATTAGCTGGTTAGTTCTCCAATGAAGTCATAGTTTAGTGCTATTAGCGTTTATTCTAGTATGAGCGGCACTTGTCCATGGAAGAACCTTTGAGTTCAATCACTACCGTTGCTAGGGAAGGAGCGGTGGCAAGAAGATGGTGGTTACAGTCACATGAGTTGTTTGGTTATTGGATGTGTCAGGGGAATTTTATTATCGCATGGGTTGTAGATGGTTAGAATTTAGTGATTCGTTGAGGATGGAAGTTGGAGTGAAGATACGCCAATTCAGAGCAAGGGTTATGGTTTTTAGTAACCAACATAAGAACTTAAGGATTTCATGTGGTATCATGGGAGGTGATTGGGATTATCGAACCTGCTAATATTTCAAGGAGTATTCTTCTGGAATTCAGGAGTTAGGCGATCATCGAGTTTGGCTATTAGTGGAACGCTAGTATTGGTAAGCGCAAGTCATAATCAGTTCATGTATATGAAGATAAGATGGGTTGGCAATCCATCAAGTCTTGTGGGATAGAAGAGCTTCGATGAATCCAAGTGGAAGCAATCCTACTATCGTTCTCTTCAAAACATTTCAAGATATGAGAGCAATCCTACTTGTTGTCCACATATGAGACGTGAGAGCAATCCTACTATCGTTCTCTTCAAAACATTTCAAGATATGACATTTTTTTTTATCTTCATATACCTTCATTATATTGCCCTTGAATGTATTATAAAAAGGCACCTTAAATAAAGGTTGAAGACTTTCGGTATACTTTCAAAAACCATAATGTTCAACAATGGTGAGTGGGTAATCATGAATTATAATCATCTTTAGTAGTTCGTCTCTAGACACTTTAGCATCAAATGAATATTTACTCATATAAGCTTTACCATCAACAGTTTTTTTATCCTTGAACTAATATATGTTGCCTAATGTCTCTTGTATTTTTGCCAATGCATATCCTGTAATGATCTTTCAAATGTGTTGTTCCATCATTAGATCTACCAGTCAGTTGTTTCTTGCAATGTATGCACTTCTCCCATCTACGAACACCATCAACAAAAACCCGATCAATATGGTTCCAAGCAATGAATTTCAACCTTTTTTTAGGATGCTCAGTGGTCGGAGTATTTTCTACAGGTTCTTGTTCATTATCTTCAAGTTCATCTTCATCATTCATGGTTGGTTGTTTATCATTTTCTAGTGTATCCATCTAAACCTACAAAAAAACACAATTTGTAACATCAGATAGAGTCTAAACATCATACAATCTACACAAAAACATTGATTATAAACATAAATTCATCAGCATCATCCAAAACAGTTAAAATAGAGTATGAACATCACATATTCTGCACTCTACACAACAATATCAAGTTGGAGAATCATAAACACATATTTGGAATGATGTATTAAGAATAATCTGCACAACAACATTAATTATAAACACAAATTCATCATCATCTTCCAAAATAGTAAACATACAAAGTTTGGTTGAACAGTAGTCGATCACTAACTTGTACAAAAGAAAATTGAAACATATGAGATTATGAGAAATCAATCCTAAATTCGTAATGAAAAATAAATATTAAACAATGAGATTATGAGAAATCAATCACTAACTACTCACAGTTTCACTAACATGTTATGTGTCACTGTAATGATCAGGAATTTAGGATGAATAGATGATGAATGATGATTGTCTATTGATGAACGATAATAGAGTAGTCGATAGTATCTCAACTCGCACCATCAGACAGTATCACAACTTGATACTCGATATGCCACACCTGTCGACCTGCGAAGTTCAAACAGAAGCAGGATTGGAGTCTGGAGATTGGGGTTTTGGGAAACGACTCATCGCAGCCTCGCAACTCGCAGTGTGAGCGTCGGATGTGTAAATTGAACAGCGCCAATTTTCCAATTGCCAAAGCCCAAGTGACGGATGAAGTGATTGGAATATGCGATGTTGCATCATACGGAATTACGGATTGAAAATTTCAAATTGGGTTAGTCATGGGCTTAATTCGGTTAAAATCTATCATATTTATATTTATAGGATTAGTACTCGATATATAATGAAATATACTAATACTAATACGTATATGTGGGTATAATATAACTAGGGGAGGGGCGGGTTGGGGAATAGAATAGTCGTCCCCGTCCCCATCCCATACCCGGTTTTGTGGGGAATACCCTTCTCGGTCGGGGCGAGTTAACCGAGTTCCCTAATGGTTTGGGTCATATTTCCATCCCTAGGTATCAGAATAACCGAACCCGTCTTATTTCTTGTGTCTCCTGGATCGAACAAGCTCTTCTTTCTGTCTCCACCTTCAGTCAACGCCACACACGTCGCAACCCTCCTTCTCCTCCTGTCGCCGGTCAAGAAGAGAAAAACCCCACCCCTATTCTAATCTCGACCTCACATGTATTTCTCCCCCTCCTCCTTTTTTGGTTAAAAAAATTAAAAAACAATCATCCGGTTATTAATTAACTTTCTTTATATTTATACATATATTTTACACATTTTTTTCACAAACAGAACACACACATTTCTTCAAAATAATCATACATTTTAAAAAAAATGGATAATTTTTTCGGTTCAATTTCTTCTTCATTTGATGATGAGTCTGATGACGAGTTGGTATCGAACACTATTGCCTGCGGCACAAGACATGGTTCATGAAAGAGGCGAAAGTTCAGATGGCGAGAAGAAACGTAGAAAATGGATTAACCGGGATCAAGAGGCAGCAAATGAACTTTTGGTACATGATTATTTTACGGCTGATAATTTATATGATCTATCGAAATTTGAAAAACGTTTTTGTATTAATAGAAATTTATTATTACATATAGCTAGAGATTTGGAACGTAATTATGAGTTTTTCCAACTAAGATGGGATGGTAAAGGTAAACGTGGTTTTATACAATACAAAAATGTACGGTTTCTCTTACACAATTGGGATATGGCATAGTCGCAAACGCATCAAATGAGTATTTGAAAATGTATGAGAGGACGGGTCGAGACTATACATATCTTTTTTGTGAGTATGTTATAGAGCTTTACCATGACATATACTTGCGACATCCGACTAAAAGTGATGTTGAACAGTTGTATGTCGTGCATCAAGCTAAACATGGTTTTCCAGGGATGCTTGGTAGTATTAATTGTACACAATGGGAGTGGGTAAATTGCCCCAATGTGGGGTGTGGTCAATTCACGTGAGGTGAGCATGGGGTCCCGACTGTTATATTAGAGGTGGTTGTTTCATAGGACCTATGGTTTTGTCATGCATTCTTTGGTATGACGAGGTTAAAGAACGATCTGAATGTGCTCCAAATGTCTCCGTTATTTAACAATATTTTGTGGGGTAAAGCACCAAACATGTCATACGTTGTGAATGGAAATGAATATAAGTATGTGCATTACCTAGGTGATGGGATATATCCAACGTATGCTACAATTTTCAAGTCATATTCATTTTCGGACGATGAAAAACGAAAATTCTTCAAGTTAGCATATGAATCTACAAGGAAGGATGTGGAGCAAGCGTTTGGAATCCTAAAACAAAAGTGGAACATAATCAAACATTCGACACGAACATGACATAAGGCAAAACAGACAACAGTGTTGACTGCTTTTGTTATTTTACATAAAATGATAATAGAAGAAAAGGGTAGGGTTATTTGTTCATATACCAGGAATGATATACTTAATCCACTCGCGGTAATAGTTGGCAACCCGACATACTTCTCTAGGTTTTGGAAATACAAAACAGTGAAACACATCACAATCTACGTCATGATTTGACCGAGCACATATGGGAAAGACAATTACAAGGGCAAAATGACAATGAAGGCGAAGATGATGATGTTAGTGACGAAGAGGATGATGGCAAAATGACAATGAAGACGAAGAGGATGATGGCATTGCAAGTCACGAGGCCGCGTGGCTCCTACAAGGGTTCGGGTTTTCAACTTTTATGACTATTTGAAGGTAGTTTGGTAGGAGTTTTTGGGGCATCTTGGATCAGATTTTGGGGCATTTCTCTTGGAGTTTTTGGATCTTTGTATACCCTTGAAGAACATTTAATGATTAGGATTTTTCATCTTGTTCTCTTGGAGTAATGTGTGGTATTTCTAAACTCTTTTTATTTTGCTTAAACTTAGCTATGTTAGGCTAAGTTAGTATTGGTTGATATTGGAAGAAATATTTGAATATTTGGTTTATTTTGAAGAACTTCAAGAACTTAGGATGAATCTCTATGGAAGTATTTTCTATTACAACATCCTTATGTGTTCATGTATCTTTAATCATGAGTTTAGATGTATGAATGTTTTGTTAGTTGGTTAATTTCTTGATTACCACCGGTTTATCTTTCCAACGAATCAAATTGGCCAAAGGTGCGCGTTCATGATCCCATGCTAAAGTTTCAATCAATTCCTGCCAATATCAACGCCAGGAAATTAAAAAACATAAATCCAGTAGCCCAAACCAGATGTCCAAATAAAAACATCCACACCCAAACTGATAAACTATTCATACCAAAAGGGTTATATCCAGTAATAAGCTGTGAAGAGTTTATCAGTCTCGACACGGATGTTTTTTTTGGACATCTGGTTTGGGCAACTGGATTTATGTTTTTAATTTCCTGGCGGCCAACTTTCATCCCTACTCGATGGGTGGGTCTTGCAGTCAAGCTCCCTTCTTCCTTTGCACTAGAAAGTAATAGATCTTCAAATTAACAAGAAACAATTAATTTAAGTGTTTGAGTTCAATTCACTTGAGTTAGGAAATTATTTCCTCCACAATGTTAATGAAAGCATATTGATTATCTTTTGGATTTAGTGACTCTTAAATCTTAATGCTAGTTGATTTTCTCAAATTATATGCTTCATTGATTTTTGAATTTAACTAAGAAAATGTGTCATGAGCTTCTCTAACCATTGTATAAATAAAGAAGATTCTAGGTAATTACAATCTTCTTGGATTATTATAGCAAAATTAGAAATTCACTAGAAGTATTGCACCTTAAGTTCTAATGGTTTAGCAACCAAATGTTCAAGCGACAAAATTCCAATGTCAACCATCATTTTCTCATTGATTTGAATCAAACTCTTTACTTGTTTTCTTGCAATATCTACATTCTAGCATATTTTTTTTTATTTTCTCAAAACAACCAAAAACATTTAAACCCCCATTTTTACTTTTATTTTGGTTTCTTAAGTGCTTGAACAAAGAGACATTCATATAGTTATAAAGTTTAACCAATCTCCATGGATACGATCTCTTTGCCATTATACATTATTATTCTATACAATATTAAGGGTATTTATTTTGTTGGCCTTGGAAACCACTAGAAATCATATTTACGGTGGCGAAAATGAATGCAATGTTCATGAAACATACCAAAAATATGATCCAAAAAATTTTGTTTTTAATTATTCATAAAACCATAAATACCATCCATCATCTCATAAAAAATAAGTAATGTATCACAAAGTCATCGTATCAATATACTGTATCAAAACCATATGTCAAAATATCAGAGTCTAAAACATCCCAGGCTAAACGAATGGTGTGTGTACTGCAATCATCCCGAGCTCTTCCCTTTGCTACCGGATGTACCTGAAATCAAAACTAAAAACTATAAAAACGAAGCTTAGTGAGTCTACACAAACTATCCCATACCATACACATAACATATAACATGCAGCTAAGACATACGGGCCTCACCCACACTCAAGGAGATACGGGCCCCCACCTACACTCGGCTAACTATTAGATACGGGCCTCGCCCACACTCTGCTAATTAAGAGATACGGTCCTCGCCCACACTCAGCTGGCTAGGAGGTACATGCCTCGCCCATGCTCCGCTATCCGAGAGATACAGGCCCCCACCCACATCCTGCTAACTAAACATACATACTCAAATAATACTAAGATGCAGGCCATGCCCACACTTAGCTACTAATCATAAACAAGTCTAAGATACAGGCCCAACCTACACTTAGCTACTAAACATAAATCATTCTAAGATACGGGCCTAACCCACACTTAGCTATTCTACACGGGCCGACATTGGCGCCTTAGACCTGTTCCTACTGAAGGAAACTTACCTCTCAAGTTGGTTGATAAAATCTCGTGTGAGGAATCTCTGACTGCTGCTCCAACAACTCCCCGACTATCATTCACATAAATCACTTAATCAAAAACTGAGAATCCTTTTAAGGGTAAAATGACCATTTTACCCCTAGTCAAAGTCAACATTTTAATTTGACCCAACTAGCCGAGTTGACCTATCGCCTCGTCGAGTTCTATAACTCGAACATCCTAAAATCGTGATCCAACTCATCGAGTCATCTCTCTGACTCGCTGAGTTCCCTAGCTGGTCATAGTCGCGATTTGGCAAATCAACTCGTTGAGTCCCTTCACAGACTCGTCGAGTTCTAACTTGAGCTGAAACAGGACAACACGACCCAACTCGTCGAGTTCCTCTGTCTGTTTGGCCATCTTAACAGATTAAGCCTCTACTCTTCAAATCCAAACTCCATACTTCATCTACACACTAGAAATGCCCTTTTAAGGGTAAAGTTTCCAACTTTACCCGTTAATAATCCTTCTTAATGGGTTTAGCTAAAAACCCTAGCTCCTTAGGACATTGATCTTTGTCCAAAAGCCTTATTACTCCAACCCAAAGCATGAAAACCAAGATCTAGGTCCTAGACACCAAATAAACATGTAAAGTCTCATACTTTACTTCCATGTATGGCCTTTTGGGGCTTAAAAGGCCATAATAACGTCTTTAAGCTTGCATTGGGCTTCCATGGTCATAAAGTTCGCACCTTTATGCCATGAAACCCCTTCTAGATCTCAAATATGAAAGGTAAGCCACTTGGGATGTCCATGTCCCAAAGATCAAGGTTCTTGAACCAAAAAGGAAAAAACACTCATAAAATGGAAATATGGAGATCTAATGAACAAATAGTCAAGTTAGAAACTTAATTACAAGAAAATGATGAGGATGGAAGGAAGTCTCTAGATCTACTATCTTCTCCTTGAACCTTCTAGCTCCTTCTTCTTCTTCTAGCTTCAAGAACACACAAAAATTAGTCAAGAATGGCTCACACACTCACACATTTCTCTAGGGTTTCGTGGATTAGGGTTTAGGACTTGGAGGCTAGAAATGAGGCCATAAGGTGGGGATTAAGATGCTTAAATAGGGCGCAAAACCTCGAAATTAGGGTTTCACTCTGACAGACCTACTCACCGAGTTGAGGGCTTTAACTCGTTGAGTAGATTGCTTAAAACCCCGCGTCTAATCTCATTTTGTAACGCCTCGTTTATTTAAATAAATTAATAATTATATGTCCCAGACTTAATTGAGAAGAATTTTAGAAGTAACGGGTTAAAAGTGTAAGTTTTAGATTAGTTTTGTAAGTATTTATGAAGGAAGGGACTAAAGGGTAATTTATGGGACTTCTTTGGAGAAGATTTTTGAGGTCAAGGGGCTAATTGGTAAATTCCAGAGTTGTTTTGTAAAGAGTTTAGAGGATGGAGTTAAAAAGGTAACTTATGGACTTAGATTGAAAGGAATAAGAGAAGGAGGGGCTGGAAATGTAATTATGGGGAAATTGCTAAAAGGTCGGGTATATATGCATTACGCTGACTCATTGTGACCTAACCCTAATTGAAAACCAGCCGTCACCCTCTCCATCTTCACTACCGGTAGCCGCCATCACCATAGAACCCTCATCAGCCACCGGTTACTGCACCGAGTCCGACAGCTCAGTTCATCCGCCACCACAGCCGTGCTGCCTTGCTGTGGTCGCTGCTATCATTCCGACGAGAAGAGAAGTCGGGATTGGAGCACCACCGTCCCACTGTTACTTTGCCGCCACTCCCTTTCTTCGTGCATTTTCTGATCTGATGAGTCCGAGTCGACCGCCACCATCCCATCTTTTACGTTGTTGAGCGCCGACATGCTCAACCTTGCTGCCTTCACTTTTTCGCCACCAGAAGCGCCACTGCTGCGTCCATTTCCGTGACCATCGAAGCACCGCCGTCGCTTAGTTCTTCTTCCCCGCCCCGTGCCCGTTGTCATTTACTAATCCGAAGAGGCAGTTTTGGTGTGCTTCAGCTCGTGGGTTGCAAGCATGGGGGTGGGTTGTGGTTGATGTTCGTTTGCTCGGCTGAGGGACAAGAAAGACCACCACCACCACCATTGGGTGGTGGCTAGCATCGCAACCGCCGCCGCTGCTGCCTTTTTAGTGTTGTTGCCATCACCGTGAGCCACCAAGGGAGGGTGGCTGGACCTTTGTGCAAATAGAAATCTTGTAGGTGTATGTGTGTTTTGTTGTAGAAGGTGTTAATGGCCGGAAAACGGAATAGATGCCCACCATGGCCGCCAACCATGGTGGCTGCCGCCACGAGCCACTGCCGGCCACCACTAGGGTAGTTGTGTGTGTGTGTGTGATTAGTTTAGTCTAGTGTGTGTATGTGTGGTTAATCGAGATTTGGCTTTGTATAATGTAATAAGCTTTGAATAATGAAAATAATAATAACCACCACCGTGAGGAGGTGGCCGTCGCCGTAGTTGTGTGTGTGTGTGATTAGTTTAGTCTAGTGTGTGTATGTGTGGTTAATCGAGATTTGGCTTTGTATAATGTAATAAGCTTTGAATAATGAAAATAATAATAACCACCACCGTGAGGAGGTGGCCGTCGCCGTGTGCCGCCACTGACCACCACTGCCCGAGGAGGTAGTGGGTGGTGCCCCGCTAGAAAACCCTAATGGGCTTAGAGATTGGTTTTGAGCCTATTGGGCCATGTTTGGGTGGAAAATCCTAATTATGAGTATTGGGCCTTGGACTTAATTGGACCCACTTTATGGCCATTGGGATTAGATTGTGTATTAAGCCCAATTATTCCATGTAACTTATCTAGTACACTAAAGGACTTAATGGACTAAGTCCTTAAAGGGCTAAGTGAGAAAACCCTAATCTTTGAGAATTTATCAGGACACACACGGGAATTATTTAAAACTCGAAATATTAAATAATAATCATTGGCAGAAATTAATCTAAGCAATACAGGACTTAATGGATTAAGTCCTTAATGGATTAAGTTCTTAATGATTTAAGTAAGAAACAGTTAGCCCTAATTGTCATTTTATTTGAAACCCTAATGTCGCATGGGCCTTGAGCTGGGCTCTTCGATTGGGTATCGGTAACTGGGCCAATAATGGGCCATCCAATAATGATTATGGACTAGAATATTTAGTTGGGCTTTAGGATAAGGCCCATATGAAGGATTGGGCCCAAGATGGGCCTTGGTCCATTATTAGACTTTTGGGACTTGGGCTAGAGTCAAGCTAAGATATGGGTAAAAATAGTCTTTTACCCAAGTATGGACTTATGGTTATGAGTTGGAACCCAATTATTAATTGGGTGTTATTTTGGTGTTGACAGTTCAGGAATCTATCATCCAGCAACTGGGGTTGAGTCTGCGGGATTTCAGCAGTATAGAATTGTGTCTACAGGACTTAAGCAGTGTGAGGTGAATTTCCTTCTAGTAGGAACGGGTCTACAGCCACAATGCCGACCCGTTTAGTTAGCAGTAGTTCCGGATCTCGGTCCGATGCAGTGGTTAGATTGCTAGATGTCTTTGTGATTCAAGCATGTTTTATGTTGTGTGTTCCGGACCCTGGTCTGATGCAGTATGCAGTATATGTGTTCATGCTAGTTGATATGTTTATGTTATGTTATGTTCAGTCAATTCCAGACTTCGGTCTGATGCAGTCAGTTCCGGACTTCGATCCGATGAAGTTAGTTCCGGACTTCGGTCCGACGCAGGGGAAAAGGTCTCAGTTAGTTCCGGACTTCGGTCCGATGCAGTTTCCGGACTTTGTTCCGATGCAGAGGGCAAGGCCCTGGTTAGTTTCCGGACTTCGGTCCGATGCAGTTTCCGGACTTCGGTCCGATGTAGTTTCCGGATTTCGGTTCGATGCAGTGGGCAAGGCCCAGTATGTGCTTTATATGTTATTGTATGGTATGTGGTAGTTTGGGGGAGCTCACTAAGCTTTGTGCTTACAGTTTTCGGTTTTGGTTTCAGGTACTCAGTTTTTAAAAGAGGAGCTCGGGAAGATTGCAGTACACACACCATTTGTTCAGCCTAGGATGTTTATACTCTGATATACTTGACAGTTGTTATAATATTTTGAGATACATTGCTTATGATTTTTATATAAGGTTTACTGACTATGGTTTTTATTATTAAATTAAACGAAAATTTCAGACTATGTTTTTGGGACGTTACACATTAATACTGGACGAGTCTGGGGCACCCAACTCGTCGAGTAGCTCTACAAAAATAAATAAATTATAATTGAATGCGTACCATGAATCAGGTGTTACAGTTCATGTATCTTTCTCTCTCTCTCTCTCTCTCTCTCTCTCTCTCTCTCTCTCTCTCTCCCTCCCTCCCTATATAGAGGTCCAAATCTAATTTTGAAATCCAAAACATTGATGAAGATGAATGTGGTTTATTACTTTTGATCGTTCCTGAAATATAATGTAATAAGAGAAAATAAGATAAAATACTTTTTAAGTTTTTAACAAATAAAAATAAATAAAAAGTTGAGGTGGACTTATTTATCCGTCACACACATGTATGATTTTACATGAATGCCATATCAACCCTTTATTGGGTCAACCCATCAAATTGATTATAATGGTGATAGTAACATAAAAGTACTCTAATGACATATCACGTACAACTGAATTACTAATGACTAAATATGAGATATATGAGAGTTATGTTAATTGTGGAAAATACCCTTTTTTATTAGGGTTTTGCACTACATGAAATATATATATATATATATATATATATATATATATATATATATATATATATATATATAAACAATAATGTTACATAAGGGACCATACATTATACACAAAGTATAAAATAGACAATAAACTAGTACACCCATTCAGTTTGAGCGTGAGGTTTACAAATGTCTAAATTGCCCCAAAAATTAAGAAAATAGCTTTGTACGAAGACCTTTAGTAAATATATCCACAAACTGATGAGTTGATGGCACATGCAAAACACGCACATGTCCAATAGCAACACATTTCCTGACAAAATGTAAATCTATTTCCATATGCTTGGTATGTTGGTATTGTACAGGGTTAGAAGATAAATACATAGCACTCACGTTATCGCAAAACACAGCCGTTTCTTTAGACTGTGGGCATGATAACTCAAGAAGAAGGTTGCAAAGCCATACAAACTCGACAACTACATTGGCCACCCCATGGTACTCAGCCTCAACGGAGGAGCACAAAATTACATGTTGATATTTCGAGGACCAATAAACAAGGTTGTCACCAAGATATACACGAAAACCAGAAGTGGAGCGATGGGTGTGAGGACATCCAACCCAATCATCATCAGTATAAGAGACTAAGTGATTGATAGAAGAGGGTCAGAGAAGGAGATCATGAGACAACGTACCCTAAATATAACGAAGGATGCGTTTGAGAGCAAGGAGGTGTGGTTCACAAGGATCGTGCATGACTAAGAGAATATGTTAAACCGTATAAGCCAGGTCATGACAAGTGAATGTGGGATATTGAAGAGCGCCAACAAGACTCCGATAAAGGGTAGAATCTGATACATGATCACTATCTAGAGAGAGTTTCAACTTGGTATCAGAGGGAGTGGCATAAGGATTGCATGTTGCCATATCAGAACGAGAGAGAATATCCTTGGCAAAGGAAGTTTGAGATAAGAACACTTCCTTGTCAGAGCGAGAGGTGGCAATTCCAAGGAAAAAAGAAAGAGGACCAAGATCAAATATGGTGAATTCAGAAGACAATCTGAAAATAACACGAGTAATGAGAGTGAATGAAGAAGATGTGAGAAAGATATTACTTACATAAAGAATGAGGTGGATGTGATCAACACTAGAGTGATAGGTAAAGAGAGAGCAGCCAAAGCGGCTACTAGCAAACCCTAAGGATGAGATGAACACAACAAACCGTTGGTACCATGCCTGAGGAGACTATTTGATCCCGTATAGAGCCTTGCGAATATGACATACATGGTTTGGAAAGGAAGGATGAACATACCTAGGAGTTTGTTTCATGTAGACCTCCTCATAAAGATCACCATGGAGGAAAACATTTTTGACATCTAACTGGTGAATAAGCCATTTTATGGAGATTGCAATGCTAAGAACTGTTTGTAACAGGTTTGACAACTGGGCTGAAAGTGTCATCAAAATCCAAACCAGGGAGTTGAGAGAAATCTTGAACTATATGGAGACATTTTTAGCGATCAACTTGAACTTTGCTATCAAATTTATGATGATATAGCCAATGGAACCCTAATATGTTAGCACGAGAAGGAGGAGGAACAAGATCCCAAGTGCGATTGGAGGTGAGAGCGAACATCTCAACATCCATGGAAGATTTCCAATGGGGATCACAAAGAGCCTGAGCAGTGGATCTGGGAATATGAGACATCAGTGGTGGCCGCGAGATTGAATATTTTTTTGGATCTAAGAGAACCCGTATGAGATCGTTTGACCATGGGATGACTCAGATGTGGAGGAGGCGTTGGGACCAAGGATGAAGTGGGAGACAAAGATAGGTCTGTAGGAGAATTAACGGGAACAACAGAAGATGCATCAATAATGTGAGTGACCGAAATAGGATGAGTAGAAGAAAGAGGAGAAGGAACATCATTGGATAGAAATGGGTCATACACAGAAACATCCATAGTTAAATGAAAATAAATAAATGGAAAGTGATATTCATCAAACATGACATGATGAGCGATGATAACACGTTGAGTGATGAGATCAAGACAACGGTGCATGCGATGGTAAGAGGCGGGACTGATATGAGCATATCTAGTTATAAAATTCATGCATTATCTTAATACTTTATGTTGATTTTATCTCATTTATTGAACAAAAGGTGCTTAATTAGTTTATAATTTCATTTTTCAGCAACAATTACATGCTCGGATGGAAAAGGAAGCGGAACTAGCGATTAGAAGCTTGGATCTTGGATTTTGAAGACTTCCACGGAAATAAAAAAAATGGATTTACTTCAAAAGGATGTTGCTGGACAGCTTGACCCCCCGTCATTGTTTTGGCCATATCTCATGAACCGTAACTCCGATTGATGAGATTCAAAATGTTCTGAAAACTAGACACAATTTCGGACGACTTTCGTGTTTTGATAAAATGCTGATTCCAAAAGTACTCGGCGAGTAGGCCATCAACTCGCCAAGTTGGTCAGAAGTTTCGCGATTCTGGACGCGCTGACTTGCCGTACGCGGGTTTTAAGTGACGGACTCGCCGAGTAGGTCACTGGACTCGCCGAGTAGCCTCTGTTTTCTGAAAATCTATATAAAGGGACTTTCAGATCGATACCCTAGCATGGAGAGAAACCCTAGGAGGCTGAGAAACGATTGGAAGTGCTGCTAGGTCATGAGGAACTGAAGAATCAACCCTACATTCAATTGTGAAGAAAATCAAGACAATTTTGGTTTATTCTTAGTAACTTTTTGATTTGAATCATGTTTACATACTTTGATTTCGTTTTGGAGTTTATGTTTACTGCAATCATGAGCTAAAAACTTATTCTTCTGTTAGGGTAGACAATTTTGTGAACATGGATTGATTATTTGAGTAGGATTAATTTTAATTGGTAATTATGTTTTGTTAAGCTTGTTAAAGAACCTTATGTGTTGACAATAACTATTCTTCTGTTAATAAATCAGTAATTAAGTTGTATGAACATCTCTTAGTTATTAATTTCATATGATTTATTGTGACCACATAGTTGTATGTCTAGGAATAACGAACGTGAAACTAGAATTAACTAGAAGATAGGTAAGTTAATGTGTAAGCTTGTTGGATGAACATCGACAAGAGGTTAATTGAAGGGCCAATTTAGTTAACCACTACAAGTCTTACTTAACCCGAATCAATAATCTAGGAAACCCGTTAATTTAGACAACTGGCCATTGCTTGAGTTAATTTGTTTTCTAAGAATTAGGAATAGCGAACGTGAACCTAATTATCTTAATCGGTAGCCAATGAAGAATTAATCTGATACATTAAAATCATCCATGGGAACAAATGAGTTGTTATTTGTTTTATTTAGATAATATTAGCATTTATTTTAATTGTTTACCGTTCCCTGTGTTCGATACCCTACTTGCTTGAACTATATTACTAATCGATAGGTACACTGCCTTTCGTGTGTTTATTTTGTGTCTAAGTTAGTAGGATTAAAACTAGTTGGTTTTACACACATCAAGTTTTTGGCGCCGTTGCTGGGGAACGGTTCAAATATTTAATTTTATTTGCTAATTGTTATCGTTTTTAATTTATTGATTAATTTTTTTATATAGTTTAATTTTTATTTATCATGTATTTTCCAAATCTCGATACTTTTGATGCTTTTCTTGAGGAAGTAGTGCATGTAAATGAGCACGAACATGAAGACTATGACTCAGATGATGATTTGAAGAAATTTGGAAGATGGTTAGATAACATCTTGCCCAAGACACAAGAGCAATCTGAGTTACAAGAGCTAAAGTTACAAGATGATGAATTTAATCCAGAAAGAGATTTGGAGGAGCTGGAAAGGTTGCTGAGAGAAGGTTCAAACGAAGAACAAAAACAAGCTGAATTGCAGGAACCAACCTGTGGTTTGACCATTACCACGACATGGTCCCCTGTTCTTCTGGTTTGTGTTTCGAAGCATGGGGTGACGATTCCAACTTTGGAGAAAGTTCTGAAGCGCGATCCATTTCTGATTAGTACCCGACCGGTTCCAACCCTTGTCAGAATTCTTGGGTTTTATGTATTCAAGCTCGTTTGGCCAATTTTAGAAGAAAAGGGCCAAATTTTACAAATTAGTCCAACGAAAACATTTAGTGCAATGGATGGATGGGCATCGAATTTATTAGAAGTTTATTAAGTTGGGAGTCCAGCTAAAGACTCGCACAAAAAGAAGCGCTTGCGGGAGGCAACCCGTCATTAGATTTGAAGCTTAGGATTGCATGTGACGGTCTAGAGTTAAGGCTAACGAAGAGAGAAATCGAGTCTTGGCGAGAGAGGAAACGAAGTTTTGAGTCAAGCTATGAGTCCAATTGATAGAAGGGTTATAGAGTGTTTATTCCCTGAAGAAAAATGAGGGAAATTATTAGTTTATATAACCCCCATACATCAGAAACGGACTTGGGCAGAATAATTTTTTTGTCACACAATGGTCTACTTTCCGAGTGCATCTTATGGACTCGCCGAGTCCATGTGAAAATTAATGATTCTTCTGCCATTTACGCTTCAACTCGGCGAGTCTACATACTTACTCGACGAGTCGCTCATTCTTCTTACTTTTGAGCTGAAGATTTGATGACATTTGATATGGGCATTAGTTCTATTCTTTGAAGATCATTTTCCGAGCATTTCCAAGAGTTTTTCCCTTATATTTGGAGCTTTTATAAAGACTGTACCACACGAGATGTTTGACACCCAAGGCATGGATGAGTTGTTCCTATGTCTAAAGTCAGCTTAAGATGGAGCTTTAAATAAAGAAGATCAACCTCGCAACTACTATCCCAGGGGAGTTTGTTCCAATTCCCTCTTTATTTTATTGTTCTTTATCATGCATAGTATGCAATGGGGACATTGCATAAATTAAGTGTGGGGTAGGGGGTTGGTTACATTAGTTAAAATTTTAGTTAAATTTTGAAAATTTTGAAATTTTTGCACTAAAATTGCTAGGGCTAAATTAGAAAATTTTGGTAAAAGCAATTAGGGATCATGCTAGTATTATATTTGATGATTGCATGAAAACCCAAATGTTTAGTTGAGCCTATATAAGTTCTAGTGCATTTGTGGCTTCCTTATTCTAGTGAAATCATGGGACAAAAACACGACCTCACTTAGTTTGAAGGATGCAATATGCTTAGCATCGTGTACCAAAAATGTATCCAGGAAAATTATTATCGTTAACCAATAAAGGTTGAAGTTGAGCGCCCCTCCTTAAGCATGTAGGGTTTTGAGTGGAAAAAGTGAGTTACATGTAAAATAAAAAATAAGTAAATATAAAAAAAAAGAGAATTACAAGAAAAAGTTTGAAGAATTTTTGGAGCATCAAAATTAAAGTATGAAGTTCAAAGATCAAAAATTCTGAAGAAATTCAAAAGTTGAAGATACCCAAAAATTAAAGATCAAATGTCAAAGAAGTGAAGAATTCCAAAAGAGCTCCATAGTGGTATCATAAATTGTAATTGTCTAGATTATGTATGCTTGGGTTGCTCAAAAAAAATACCGTGAGGTTAAGAGGTTTTCTGAGGATGGATTCGGAGGGATGCATAAAATGAGCATTGTTCGAAAAAAGTGGGCGAATGTTTATGAGGATTGTGAGTATTTGGAGTATGAGGGGTTATTAGGAAAATTTTAGACACAAATGCATGCGTTGCGGTCTTGGCATAATGGTTGGGTTCGATTGGGATTGTCTTATGTAATATTAGTATACTAAAATTCTGTTTTGCTTAGGGGCAAGCAAAAGTCAAGTGTGGGGTATTTTGATATGAGCATATCTAGTTATAAATTCATGCATTATCTTAATACTTTATGTTGATTTTATCTCATTTATTGAACAAAAGGTGCTTAATTAGTTTATAATTTCATTTTTCAGCAACAATTACATGCTCGGATGGAAAAGGAAGCGGAACTAGCGATTAGAAGCTTGGATCTTGGATTTTGAAGACTTCCACAGGAATAAAAAAAAATGGATTTACTTCAGAAGGATGTTGTTGGACAGCTTGACCCCCCGTTAGTGTTTTGGTCATATCTCATGAACCGTAACTCCGATTGATGAGATTCAAAATGTTCTGAAAACTAGACACAATTTCGGATGACTTTCGTGTTTTGAGAAAATGCTGATTCCAAACGTACTCGGCGAGTAGGACATCAACTCGCCAAGTTGGTCAGAAGTTTCGCGATTCTGGACGCGCTGACTTGCCGTACATGGGTTTTAAGTGACGGACTCGCCGAGTAGGTCACTTGACTCGCCGAGTAGCCTCTGTTTTCTGAAAATCTATATAAAGGGACTTTCAGATCGATACCCTAGCATGGAGAGAAACCCTAGGAGGCTGAGAAACGATTGGAAGTATTGCTAGGTCATGAGGAACTGAAGAATCAACCCTACATTCAATTGTGAAGAGAATCAAGACAATTTTGGTTTATTCTTAGTAACTTTTTGATTTGAATCATGTTTACATACTTTGATTTCGTTTTTGAGTTTATGTTTACTACAATCATGAGCTAAAAACTTATTCTTCTGTTAGGGTAGACAATTTTGTGAACATGGATTGATTATTTGAGTAGGATTAATTTTAATTGGTAATTATGTTTTGTTAAGCTTGTTAAAGAACCTTATGTGTTGACAATAACTATTCTTCTGTTAATAAATTAGTAATTAAGTTGTATGAACATCTCTTAGTTATTAATTTCATATGATTTATTGTGACCACATAGTTGTATGTCTAGGAATAACGAACGTGAAACTAGAATTAACTAGAAGATAGGTAAGTTAATGTGTAAGCTTGTTGGATGAACATCGACAAGAGGTTAATTGAAGGGCCAATTTAGTTAACCACTACAAGTCTTACTTAACCCGAATCAATAATCTAGGAAACCCGTTAATTTAGACAACTGGCCATTGCTTGAGTTAATTTGTTTTCTAAGAATTAGGAATAGCGAACGTGAACCTAATTATCTTAATCGGTAGCCAATGAAGAATTAATCTGATACATTAAAATCATCCATACCTAAACAGAAGTCCTCTTTACTATTGAATTTAGTTAGTAATTAATTGTTTTAGTTGCTAGTTAGTTAATTTGTGTGTTGGTTATTCTAATTAAGTTTCTAGTCTTGTAAAACTAGAGAAAACCCCCTTTTTGTTATTTGTTTTATTTAGATAATATTAGCATTTATTTTAATTGTTTACCGTTCCCTGTGTTCGATACCCTACTTGCTTGAACTATATTACTAATTGATAGGTACACTGCCTTTTGTGTGTTTATTTTGTGTCTAAGTTAGTAGGATTAAAACTAGTTGGTTTTACACACATCAGGACCAAGATAAACGCAAGCAGAAGATCTTAGAGATAGTTTTTGAGGAGTGGTAGATGAGAGATTTGGATAGCAGAGGCATCCAAAGATAAGTATGTGATCCTAGGAAGGAAAAGAACCAAAGAGAAGTTCAAACGGGGTCTTGAAGGAAATAGTGGTGGTGGGAAGGAGATTGAGAGTATGAACCGAGTCAAGAAGAGCTTCAACACAAAATTTAGGTGGTAGAGAAACTTGAAATGTAAAGGTATTAAGAATATTATTGATGGAGCGAATGACGGGCTTGGCTTTGCCATTTTGCTGACACATGTAAGGACAAAAGAATCGAACTCAATATCATTGTCATTAAAAAAATTAAGTAATGTTTTGTTATTGATTTCACGTCTGTTGTCACATTGAAAAGCTGAATGGTAGTTTTGAATTGATTTTGAAAATAAGTATGAAATGTAGTAAAGACAGTAAAGACATCAGATTTTTCACGCAATGTAAAAACCCAAAGAAAGTGAGAAAAAACATCCAAAAAAAAAAGAACGTAATACTTGAATCCACTCATACTAGTAACATGAGGTGTCCACAAATTAGAATGTATTAATTCAAATAAACTAGAAGTTATAGTAGTAGAAGATGAAAAAGGCAACTCGCAGTGCTTCCCAAGCTGACAAGCATGTCAGATGGGAAGTTTATTAGTTGAACTAGTAATAAAACGATGAGATTGCAAAAAACTATAAAAAAAAAGTGCCAAGATGTCCAATACGTTGATGCCAAGTGGGGATAGAGACCCCAACACAGGTAGTAACTGAAAGAGATGGAGTAGGAAACAAAACAATAGGGTAGAGATCACTAACACTATCACATCGTTCAATAGAGTCACCTGTTTTACAGTCCTTCCTAGTGTAGCCAAACGGGTAAAATGTAACAGAAACATAATTCACAACAGTAAATTTGTGCATAGAGACAAGGTTTTTGACCATTTTATTTTAGACAAGAACATCATTTAAAGCAAAATAGTTATGTGAGTGCAGAAAAAGTGTTTGACCAATATGAGTGACAGGGAGTATAGCACCATTACCAACCATAATAGATTTAGAATTATAAGTTATTAAGGAAATAATGTTACCTAAATTGAAAGACATATGCGAGCTCGCCCCAGAAACCATGTAATATGTGTTGTCGGATGGTGGTTGAACCAACATCGCCTGAAACACCGATGTTAAATCTGTAAATTGAGTTGGTGTAAATTGTGTGTGACCCACAAAGGAGGAACCCGAAAGCAGAGGCTACTGGGGGTGCATCGAGGGATGCTATTACAACAGTTAATGATATGAGGCATGAGAGTGCGCAACTGTAGAACAAAACAACAAAGGTGGCTACAGGCTGAAGTTATTTGTAGTCATATGTTGCGTAGTGCGAACCAGGTAGCAGCGCCTGATGATGCATGGAGACCTGCGGAGGAAGGAACTGCACACCAGCAATATAGAAAGGTTGTTGAGGTAGCATAACAACACTTGTAGGGTTGTAAATACTGGAGTGAGGTGACAAAGCAGGTATATTGCCTAAAATGACAGCAAAATTGTGTTGCATATCCAATTGAACACCATAGTTGGACTTGTTGGTTGGATTTTTGTGTCCATTCCTAATCTTTGACCATCGGTTTTTGGATTTTCTAAAGTTATTTATAAGGACAATAGGGCAGAGCTTTGAGAAATGAAGGAATCAAGAATCAAATATGATGCAGCCTCACATAATTCATGCAATAAAAGCATGGTTTTAGCTTCCAAGAAGGACGAAAAGGGCTTGGTGTTTATGATAATATCAATAATGCTATGGTAAGACGGAGGCAATTGGCGTAGGATTTGCATCACTAATTCAATTTCTATGATAGTTGCATCCATATCATTGAGATCATCTGCAAGATTTTTAAAAGTGTGACAAAATTCAGTAATAGAACTTGAACCTTTCTTTGTGTTACATAATTGATCTTGGAGTTGTAGCATTCAGGACTATCTTATTGTTGAATAAGAGCTCTTCAATTTTGTCCCATAGATCTTTGGATTTGCAGTCATCACGTGAAATAATCTGAAGTAATTCGGGATCACATATGCTATAGAATCAAGCCTTGAGATGAGCATCTACAGAGTGCCATTCTTCATCATCTTCACTAGTAGGTTTAGATGTACCCTTGATATGTCCATAACTTATGGTACCCCGACACATGTTGGAGAAAATTTGCCTCCACATTTTATACTTAGAACCATCAACATTTAATTAGAAACTAAATTGGTTGTAGATATTAGTGAGAGAATAAACCAATGATAGTTTATATGGAACCGTGGATGAGGATGAGGCCAAAAGTGTGGACATAATTGGGGCTCATGAATATAGAATCATCAAGTGCCACTGAGACAGAAAGTAGCAGCTACGAATGTTGGCAGACAGAAGTGACGGAAGCCAGTTGAAAACTCAACCAGGGATCGGTAAGAGGTTGTAGAGAGAAACGATGATGGTGGCATCGGCAGGAGGCTGTAGAGAACAACGATGAAGGTGGTTGTAGGGAGAAACAGTCGGCTATACAAATCAACGAGAGTGAGTGAGGCAGGCAACCATTTTTTGTGTTTGGGAATGCTTTTGAGAGATCGGACGTGAGGGGACAAGAGGGTATATACTCGATCATAGCTAAACTCTAGCTTGATACCATGTTAACCGTGTAAAAGACCCCTTTTGTTAGGGTTTTTCATTGCATGGAAATGTTACATAAGGGATCCTAAACTATACATAATGTATAAAATAGACAATAAACTAACAAGTCTATTTAGCAACATTAACCCTTGCTAATAATATATACTCAATCATAGCTAAACATCTGTTTATCTAAAACAAAAAATCTTAACTTTGATTGCTATTACATGAAACAAAAAAGAAATAATTCTACGAATGGAGAAGTTCAAGGGCTTTTGATAGTGTATCTTTGAATCTAGTCACATTGAGCATTACATTTTGTTTATCCAAATAAATTGATTTATAAGGATCCCAACCTTTCTTTTGAATTGAAATTGGATCCATGAACACCTGATGATTAAGTGAATATTTCTCTATCAAAGTGCTTTCCATTTTGTTTATCTTATACTCCAAGTACTTCAAACCCATTGTCGCTGAAGGCACTCCAAAATAAGTGTTTGCTATCCAATCCATGTTGCCTATTGGAACGACTTGTATCAACACACCATTTTCAGGAAGAAAAAGCATATTGGTTATCCCAGCACCATGAACTCCCATCATCACATCACATGAGTTTACAAGCCTTGAAACTTGCGTAAGATTTGCATTCATCTCAGCCACAACCACCTCAAATCCTATATCTTGTGCTGCATGAACCACGTCTTTCACATTCGTGAAAGTTCTTGTTTTTTTTCTTGAAACTATAAGGAGCCGAGGTTTTTTGGCATAATCATTTGTTAACTTTATAGCGGTTGATCGCTCTAATGAATAGGAACTTCTCAAGAACCTTGTGAAATCCTTCACCGAGTTAGTGTATAGCTCTTTTCCTTCATCTTTTCTAAGACCCACAATCATACTCGGGAAGCAATGTACTTCATTTCCTTCGTCAATATCAATGATTTCGTACCTCGATAATTTATCTAATACTTCTTGGAATTTTCTAGTCCATCCAGACCGTTTATTGGCCACGAGAAACTTCACTTCACGATTGAATTCTCGAGAAGTTTCGTAAAGAGGGATGATGACATCTGTAAAGGCATGAAAATTGTTACCGGCGTAACCACCAACTGAAAAGACTATGGCTGGTACATTGTGAGATTTGGTGCATGTGGGCATGGTTTCAATTTTTTCTTGGATCACTTTGACAGTAAAGTTTGTTACACTTTCCATTGCACTTATGTCACCTTTACGAGCATAAGGCTTTATGGTCCATGAGGCATTTTTTCGGTGCGAAGATAACACAAAAATGGTGGAGGAATTCCCTTGAATTCTTACATCGCCCTTCATCTCACAACTATCTGATCTTTGTTTTGAGGTGTTGCAAATTTGCTTCGTTTCTTCTATTTCAACATCTAATAATAAAATCAAAGTTAATTTGTTTGTTGGATCATCTTTTGCTAAAAAAAGATTTAAAAAAATAGTTGGCATGATTTTCAACTATTAATTATGTGACCTTGTACTTACAAGCTTCCAAGGGTTTGGTGGCTCTTTCGGAAACCATCATCAATTTGAGCCCATCAACCAACGTCAACCTTAGATTCGCTATGACAAAACCACAAAATCAACTCATAAGGATGTATAAAAAATAAAAATAAAAATTTCAAAATTTGGTTATAATTCTAATTTTTGAACAATGTTAACAAGTTCAATGATAAGCCGTAAATACAAAAAAACTGAAAATACAGTGATGAAATGTGTATATGAAACAAAACTCATTATTCTTATAAGTGATTAACACCTTGAAAAATACATGGATTATGGGTGAGTAAAAACCTTTGGCATGGTAGCGATATAAAAAAATTGAGAAACTTGAAATATATATCGCGACTTACAAACAGGTAAAGGGCCGAGGTAAGGCTTGAACACGGTGCACAAACAACATGTGACTATAATACAAGCAACCAATGCACCATACCCGAATCTTCTCTGGTCGTGTCGACTAAAGCTTCGAGCAAAAATCTCATCGTATTTCATTTTCCTCTTTCTATAAAAATATGTCAAAGAGGTACTGATTGAATCTATGAGAAATGGCCATACACATATATGGTAATATGGGTATATATGCCTAGCTTGTATATATATAACTATATAATGACCTGCACTAAAGACGAATGAGGATTTCTTTTTTCGTGATTGGTGCCCACGATTTCAATATAGGGTGTTGTTATTTAGACAGTGACATATGAGTTGATTTCGTGATTTTTTTATTAGAATACTAACATATTACATATTTAGTCCTTATAATTAAAACGCATTTTCAGTTTTTATCTATTTTTATGTGAAAACTTAATTATAATCCTTGTGACATTCAAGGATTTTTTTTTTTTTAAATGTAAACAGATAAGAAAGAAAAGTGTTGTGGTAAAATTTAAATCTGACATAATTTTTTTCTATTAAATTATGTGCCATTCAAGATAATTTATTATTTGTTTTTAATCATGCTCTCTAGATAGTTAGTATTTTCTCATGCTTTCTATAAATATATTTTTCTTTGCTTCCTATCTACATATCTTACAAATACTTGATACAAATAAAAGCGTTCACAAAGAAAATTTTATTTTTTTATTAACACAAGGTCTTATTATCGTTTAAGTAATGATAGGTTGGAAAAAGTTTTTTCAATTCAATGATTAAACGAATCATTAAGTAGTTTAATATAAGTGTTTTAATTTTTTATTTTTTTATAAGTTTTAATTTATAATATGTATTTTGTGTTGACGAATTATGTTCATACAAATGAAGGTTGTAAAAGGTATTTTCAATTTAATGATTTAATAAATTATGATATATTTTTATATAAATGTTTTAATTTTTATAACTAGACAAATAATGTTCATAAAAACAAATATAAATGTGATTGAAATAAAAGCGAAAAAGGTTCATACAAAAACATATATCAAGAAAAAAGATTCTATTGTCAGGAGTGTCACAAAGAAAAGAAGAAAAACACAACATAATTGGATATTGATTCGCAATACATTTATGGAGGTTTCACTTGAAATACTGGATAATAGAAATATAGAACTAATTAGATAGTATAGTTGCTTTTCGGGAATCAAGATGATAAAATAACATGGAATCGACTAATCGAGAAATCATATCTCGAGAGTGGAGAGTGGATACTGGAGTGGCGGAGTCCAGAGATGATTGTCGGCAACGACTATCGATCGAGCTTCAACCGATGATATTGAGAAACGGAACCCTAACCTTAGTAGGTGAAAGTGACCAAGGAATCCAAATAGTAGAGAGAAACTCAAATTATTTTATTCTTGAAATTCAAGATGTATCTAAAGGCTTATAAGAACTCTTTATAAATGGTGAAACTAAATTTTGTATGTACAACCAAATTTAGAAAAGTGAAATTGACAATACATTCTATTAAATAAAATTTCTAAATAGGAAATGGAATTTCCGAAAATAAGGAAAACGGATATTCTTCATCAAAACAGAATAAAATAAATCGGAAATTGTTTGAAAATTTTGGAAAATTGAGATTTGGGGGCCTAAACAGTGGAATTTGCGGGTCGACCGTGGGGAAGGTCAACTTCGTCAACTTTTGAGGAGTTTCGGTTCGTCGATACCTTTCCGTCGATATATCGCACACATGTAACATCTCAGAAATATTAATAAATATTTTCATTTTTCCAACCATCAAATCCACATAATGTATGTTCCAAAATCACCCATAGTAAAATATAACATAATCATCAGAGTAAAACAATAGTCATCAATGTAGAAATATCATAGGGGATGTTGTGCAGTCAAGTTGGGTCATTCCCTTTTGAACTGGAAGTACCTAAAAATGTTAAACCACAAAATCATAAGTGCAAAGCTTAATGAGTTCCCTAAAATACTTCATACCATACATATTGGGCCCCGCCCATCATACAAACGGGCCTAACCCAACATACAAGCGGGCTAATCCCAACAAACAAAAAAGCCCAAGCTAACATACAAACGGGCCCAACCAAACATACAAATGCAAATGTCACAAAAACAACTAGCATCCTACTGAGTATAGTGAGAAGACTCGTCTAAAAAGTGTAGTATACAACTAACAGCCTCACACATTAAAATATAGGTGCTACACACCTCCTAATAACCACATAACACGAACTCTAATACAAGTCAATTAACCAAAATCATCTCAAATCAAAGGTTGACACTCAAAATCAAAGGTCAAATTCAAAAGTCAAAGTTAACTCTAGGAGGTTGTTACGTCGTGGCCAATCCTTAGCCACATCGTGACAGCTAACCAAAAATAGTCAGGACTCCTCACTCGCCACATCGTGGCATCCAATCCGCCACGCCGTGGTTTCTAGGCATGGACAACACAATGGGTTTCGATCTTAATTCATTAAGCTCCCAATGCATCTTCTCCAAAAGGCTTCTAGGGACCCTAGTGATCCCCCAAAATGTAAACTTTATGGACATGCATGCCCTATGCATGTCATTTCCCAAATCTAAGTCAAATGGTGAAATATGACCTAAACTTTCATGCAAAGTCTCCAAACCACAACCATATCCTAGATCATGAGATATAATGTTCTTGGGACTTAAAGAAATCATAAAGTTTCAAAATTTATCTCTTCTACTCATTCCAACTCCACTAATGAGGCAAAATATGGCATAAAATCTAGATCCACGAAGCATACAATAAAAAGCTGAGAGTTTGAGGACTTACAAGAAGTCCAGAAGTTCCACACAAGGATGATAAAGTATTGCTTGGAGAAACTAAGCACCACAAATTCTTCTTCCTTCCTTCAAAACCACCAAAAGCCTGCAAAATGAGCTTAAAAGCTTCAAGAGGGCTAGGATTTGGCCAAATGGTCGTTTAGAAGTGATGGAGGCTAGGGTGGAGGAAACCATAGCCATCAAGTAACACTCATAAAATATGGCCCCAAAAATTTCATTTTTAAATTATAAATAAACCATAGTTATTAAAATCATCTCATGAAAACATAAGTCATAGTATCTAAAAACATCACAAACGGTATATCCATATCAAAACATATTTCAAATATATCAGAGTAAACATCCCAGGCTAAAACATCAAGGTGTGTGCAATGTAGTCATCCCGAGCTCTTCTCTTTGCTACCAGAAGTACCTAAAACCAAAACTGAAAACTGTAAGCACGAAGCTTAGTGAGTTTCCCCAAACTACCATATACCATACACATAATCACATAATCACATATAAACATATCATGGGCCCCGCCCCTTCATCGCCCCCCGCCCGACATCAGAAAGTGTCTTGTATCGGGCCCCACCTGACATCGAGAAAAGCTTGATATACATATAAACATATCAAAAAATACACATAGAATAATCACATAACATAATCATATAAACATTCCTCGGGCCCTGCCCGACATCGGACCGTAATCCGGAAAGCATACAAACATTCCTCGGGCATTGCCCGACATCGGACCGTAATTCAGAAACATACAAATACAGACGCATGCAAGAATCACGAAGACATCAAGCATACAAACATTCCTCGGGCACCGCCCGACATCAGATTGTAATCCAGAAACATATAAACATACATCATGCACCGCCCAACATCAAACCTTAGTCTGGAATACATACAGTCATATACACGGGCTGACATTGGTGCCTTCGACCCGTTCAAATAAGAGGAAAACTCACCTCCAATGTCAAATGATAGTGTTGGATAAGGTGACTAAATCCATAACTATAATTGGTATGTACTTGACCCAAAAATAGCATGGTCCATTTGGGTTGCATTTCACCGGAAGAATTTGACATGATGGACTTTTGAGAAGAGGTTATTTATGATGTATTAATATATTATAAGTTCTAATATTTTAATGTGAAATCATATTATTTGATTAGTATTGATCAAGAATTAATTTGGAATTAATTCAGTGATCAAAAGAGACTAATTAAATATATGGAGACTGATTTAGTAAATCAATGATTCTTATAATGTGGGCCAATGGTTATTTAGGATGGGCTAAACCAATAAGTTAGTCCATTAGGGTTTACATGGATGTAACCCTAGACTTTGCCACACTATAAAAGAAGTCCCTTAGTTCCTAAAATTGGCCACTAGTTGTTCTAAGAGACTATAAGAGCCGATTTTTGTGCAAGTCACTCTCTCTTAAGTCCTCCATTGTTGTTGGTGTTTTGTGAAGCATTTGAGGCATCACATTTGGGGTGCTAGGCTCTTAAAGGTTCAAGTTAACAAGCTACAACAAGAGGTAAGTTATCTAACTAGTTTGTGTTGTTCAAGTACCCATGTTTTTTTTATCCTAGTTAGGATAATGCTTTGGAAAATCAAATTGCATGTATAATTAGAGAAAACATAGATCCAAAGCATTTAGGGTTGCATGTGCACCATAAGGTTGTTAGAGTGCTCATTACCCTTCAGATAGTTGAAACTTCTCTACCCCGGAATCAGCTCTACTCACTCCCTGAACAAAAACAACCCCTTAGATACCATTTCATACTCATAACCCTTCAGGGTCAACTATGGTCAAAGTCAAAGTCAACGCTCCGAGTTGACTCAACTCATTGAGTTATCCTTTAACTCGCCGAGTTCCCATAAATCTCATAATCGTGCCTTTTCAAATCAACTCGTTGAGTCTTCCCTCAACTCGTCGAGTCCTTCCTTTTTAACAGAATTAGGACACCTCGACCCAACTCATCGAGTTCTTCTATGAACTTGTCGAGTTCTTCAGTCTGCTAATCCTTCTTAATCCATTCAGCCATTATTCTTCAAATCCAAATCCCATATTCCAGATTTGGGCCTAAAATACATTTAGGAGGGTAAAGTTTCCAACTTTACTCATTAAACCCCAGTCTAGAAGGAATAAGCTCTAACCCTAACCCAAAAAGGCCAAGGTCTTGATCCAAAGACAACCAAAACTACAAGATAGATCATGAGGTCATAGATCTAGACTCTAGGGACTAAATGATTACGTAAATTCTTAAACTTTACCCTCATGCATGGCCATTAGATGCTTCAGAATACCAAAATGATGGTCTAAAGGTTGCATGGGACTCCCATGGTCATAAATTTGGCACCTTTATGCCATGAAAACCCCTCAAGACCCTAGATCTAAAGTGTTCTCCACTTGGGACGTCTAAATCCCAAGAATCATATCATTTTGACCAAAAACAAGAATGAAACTCCAAAAATGGAGATCTAAATGACCACAAGGCAAGTTTCAAGCTTTATACCAACAAAATGTCGTGGATGAGTCAAGAATTCTTGATCTATAAGCTCCTTCTTGTGTCCTCAACTTTTCCTTCTTCCAATGGTTTCAAGTACACACTAAAAACACTTGGAATTGCTCACAATCACTCAAAATAGCTTTAGGGTTTCGAGATTTAGGGTTAGGAAAATGGAGGCTAGAAATGAGGCCAACACCTTGGGGTTAAGGTGTTTAAATAGGGTGCAAACCCCGAAAATTAGAGTTTCATATCTGCCAGCCTACTCGTCGAGTCAAGGCCTCCCAACTCGTCGAGTATGTCACTTAAAATATGTGACCATTATGATCTCTACTCGACGAGTTTGGGGCTCCCAACTCGTTGAGTCGTTCTATAAAATAGAATAATCTATAAGTTAAATACATACTAGGAACCAGGCGTTACACATCACTTCCTTTAAATAGGGCCTTGAGCCCGAAAAATTAGGGTTTTTCCTTCATTTGGTTCACACATCGTGGCCTCATACTTGCCACATCATGGGGCACAAAAATTGATCCGCAATCACTTTGTCCATGCCACATCGTAGGGACACCTATCCCACGGCGTGGCCAATAAAACTCATAACTAAATTTTGAATTAATTATACCTGGAATTTCGTATGTTAAAAATCTTCCCTAGTTAAATTACATTTCATCATCGAAATCATTCCTTACAACTTACTCTACTACACCAGTCGACCCCGTCTAAACTTTCCTGAATTCAAAATAGAACTAATAAATCATCTCACATAGACAACCATCTCCCGTTACAACTGTTGAAACCTAATCTTAGCAGAAGTCACATACCATGACGAAGGAACAAAGCTTAAAACACCTCCCTTAACAAAGAGAAAGTCCAACTAATCTGCTCGAAATCTGAAAAGATTATATTATTCCTGACTTCCAAACAGACGGAACCATTCAAACCTCATCCATAAAGACCGTAATTCCACAACCCAAACCGACGAAAACCCCTATGACTCTAATTTATTTCACTTATAATTGGAAAAAAGAATCCTTGACTATTTGTCGATTCCGATAACCTTGCTCTTGAATTCGAAGGTGACACCCAACACGATCCTAACCATACCCCACATCCCGATGACCAAAAGTTCACCAATTCGATCTGTCTAAGATCTTCCTATTTCCACATTGTCCTAAACCAGTCAACCCCATCTGAACTTTCCTGAATTCAAAATAGAGCTAAGAAATCATCTCACATGCAGGACCACCTTCCGATATAGCTACCAAAACCCAATCTTAGTAGAAGTCACATACCCTGACGAAGGAACAAAGCTTAACACACCACCCTTAACGAAGAGAAAGTCCAAGTACTCTGCTCGAAATCTAAAAAGCTTATGCCATGCCTGACTTCCAGATAGATGAAACCATTCAAACCACATCCATAAAGACCCTAATCTGCAACCTGAACCGACCAAAACCCCTATGATTCTGATTTATTTCATGGATAACTGGAAAATAGAATTTTTGACCATTCGTCAATGCTGAAAACCTTTCTCTTAAATACGAAGCTGACACCTAACACGAGCCTAACCATACCCCGCATCCTGATGACCAAAAGTTTCCCAATTCGTTATGTCTGAGATCTTCCTAGTTCCACATTTTCCTACAAATAAACTGGGATGCAGAATCCCTGATCAATTACTGAAACTGAAAACCTTATACACGATCGCACCACGAGACTCCAACAAAGAGTCTAACTGACAAAGGCTATCTAAGCCTACCTATTAACGTGGCCTTGACAACTCTCTAGCCCAAACAATGGGCGATTGACTTCCCAAAAACGAAAAACAACATGTATGTTCACTTCAGTTGAATCATATAGGCTAACTCATAGTCTTACATCACACTTGACCCCAAATCAGTCTACGACCTATCTCAATTGTTTAAATGTTATGGGCCTCCCACAGTCCTACAACCATTCTTGCCTCGGCCTAACGCGATCTACTGAATGCTACGGGCCAAACCATAGTCCTTTACATTTTCACAATGGCTTACCTCAACATAGTGTATGCTATGGGTCTACCCGAAGTCTTACAACACTTCCACAACAAGCTAACTCAACGTATTGAATGTTACGGTCACCTCACAGTCTTACAAGACTTACACAACATCTTATCAACCTAGTGAATGTTACGGGCCACCCAACAGTCTTACAACACTTCCACAATATCCATGGGCCTAGCTCATGGTCTTGCTAACTATCCACAAGAATACTTGGTCAGAAAACAACACAAGCCGAACCCTAGCCGACTTGACCATATTAAGCATTCGGGTGGTGCTTCCAACCCCAAAGCCTTAATCATACAAGAACAGGTAGAGAGGCCTTCACACAATCCTTAACTTAAACCTAGACACAAAACCAAAATGCACCACTATCGATGTTTCATGTCTTCAGACAAGACAACCTAATTCGTCAACATTGCTCCCCTGATTTCAACTAACCAATGAACATTATTCCTTGCATAAGCCTCAACTCATACCAAAACCAAAACGGGCCATCCACTTGTCTGTAGTTATGAAATTCCAATTTTACCCACACTTGGAAATATTTCCATTAATCCCAAGCAATTCTTCCCCACTTAGAATCAGCTACACTCTAACAATCTTCATAACCATTCGAATTTCCTAGCCAACCCAAAACTTCACCCAGTTGGTTCTTAACATCCACACTTGTCATTACTAGGCATTAGAGAATCCGAATTCCTAAAACAACTTCATAAGTTCCACTATACGACTATAATCCATAGTGATAAAACCCCAAGATTTCCAACTGGTGCTTACAATCCAAATCAATAGATAACCCAACCATAAAAACTTCTCCACTCAAAGCAATATATCGGTCTTAAATAATCGAACAGATCCTACAAATGCACAACTTATCGAAACAAAACTTCGCGTTTGAAGGATAACTCCAAAATTAACCTGAACATCGAACGCTATTAGAATCGTGATCGGATTAACACCTTTACCAACCTTACTAATGCGACCTACTGACATTGGATTCTACGTAGATCTGAGGCCCTTTCCTAAAACCTGAACAACGCCGCTATGAAACCCTAATCAGGAGTCAAAATATTCATCGCTCTACACTTGACGAAAGATCACTTCACCTAAATTATTTTCCACTGCTACATCTCCAAAATCTTCAAACAAACTCAATCGATGACAAAGGAGGAATAAACCAACTATTAAGATAAACAACCAATCCAAGTTTCCACTTCTAAACAAAACACACACAAAAATGCATTAACCACACCCTGGAGTTGGTTAATGGATCAACAACAACTCTTCCCCTATGAAAAATAGTGATCGGTTCAGCAAGCCCTTTAACCGACATTCCACCTGAGCGACACAAGCAACGACAAGATCTTTACCTAGGAGCTTTCGATTCAAGGACCACACGTACATCCCTAGAGGCATGAACTTGACAACAACTAATCATATACCCGTTATCTGACCAATCCCTCCATATCCTACAACCATGAAGGATCTCTTCGAATTCCGAATACCATAGTCCAATACCCTTACACTGGAACTTCCTCAGACCCATTGCACTAAAACCATAAAAATAAATCTGGTTCGTAAGCCTCCAAGTAGAACTCCCAGTTCTCCCCCACTTAGGGCTCACTCTATTGATGGGCGACATCTCCCATGTTGAAGCCTACAACTAGCTCAACCAGATACACTCTAAACGTGATTCTTGGTATGCAAAATGGAATATAATAATTCCTATAATGATATTAACTAGAAAATCATAAAGGAAACCCATAACCGTAGGTGAAGAATTAAACACCTTGAACATTATGTCTCTCACACAAAATTACATGATCATAAACATAAAATAATAAAAGCGAAAAGGAATTTAATACGATACATACCGGTGACAACATCTAGCGAAGCTCGTACCTCCTCAACCTGGAACTGAATTGCTTGGCTCCCCACCACTGGAGCCTCCTCCCTGCCCTCGCGGCCATTAGTAATCCTCAGTGTAGCTGGAGCAGGTGCCCTCACCGCTCCAATCGTTATTATCAGGCAGTTGGCCCTACTTGTGGCCTACCTGATTACAATGGAAACAAATCGGACTCGATCCCTGGGGACAATCCCTGCTAGCATGACCAATCCCACCGCACTTGTACCAGCCCAAACCTCTGGATCGACACACCCCATCATGCAATTTCCCACACATTCCATAATGGCTCGGGCCCTACAGACCTCTAGTTCACTAATCGAAAGTCTTGGGCTTCCTCATTGAGCCCTCTGTTGTCTGAACTGAAACTGGCTTCCGCTTTATCCGAAGCTCTAACTCAATCTCCCACTTTCGAGCTCTGGCAATCACATACTCCAACGTTTTGCAACTTGAAAAACTCCACATATGTTGCATACTATGATACCATTAAAGCCCTATTTCTAAACTTTTTGGTGATCTCCTCCATAGTCCCAACCATTTGGTGAAGGTCCTAGAACTCCCTCGCCAACCGCTACACCTCAATGGCAGGTCCAAACTCTACTCTAAATCTCGTTACAAATCATTCCAAGACATGGACGCCACGACCTCAGTTCCCAAGGCGTGTCCAACCTTTTCCCATCAATCATAGGCTCTATCCCTCAGAAGACAAGAGGCAAATCCCAACTTCAATCCCTCTAGGCATAAGCTAGTTCACTGAGCATTCTTCACGCCAACAATCCACCCCATACTAACAATATGGTCCTTCTTCCCGAAGAACTTCGGGGCTCCACAATCCTTGAACTCCCTAATAGAGAGAGTATGCGCCCCTAGCTGAACTTCGATCATGCAGTAGCTCCATGATCCCCTCCTTGATGGTACCAAACATCACATGAGCCGCCTCCAAAATATCGCGAGTGATCTCAAACGTAAGGAGCCAATGTATCCTCTCATCAATCAGATCAATACAAGAACCCGAGCCTAAACCAAAACCAAAACTTCCTCCACGTGTGCTCATCATCATACACAATCCTTTGAGAATCCATATATTCTGGAGAACTCTTTTATGTTAATAACTCTTGTTATATTATTAGTATTATTTTTTAAAATAAAAACTTCTTAACAAGTTTAAACATTAGTATAGATGGTGATTAGCTGAAAAAAATAAAACACAAAAAACATTTTTTTTTCAAAGGATGTGCATATATATGCACCTTTTATTTCGGCATACATATATGTGTGCATAAAATTGTCCATATATATATATATATATATATATATATATATATATATATATATATATATATATATATATATATATATATATACCACAAAATTCAAAATTTTTAGTTTTTTACAATGAATTACCTATATATTTGATAAATGATTAGTGTTGTATTATCATATTAACATATTTTGTTATGATATTAATCATATTTAACAGCTTTGTTAAGATATTAATCATATTTAATTTTTTTTATAAATGTAACGAAATTATAGTAGGGTCTCTGGCAAGTCAACGACTAATCCTTATTCGTTTGTCGATCGACTTAGTACCGCCTAACAAATTTTAAAACCTTGTTTTTTTAATTTCAAACTAGAAACACACTACATAGTACAATTTAAAAAAAAAATAAGAACCACAAATCGCATCTTAAACAATATAAACGACTTTATTTAGCGCGATATAATACAGTAGGGTTTAAAGTTTATATGTTTTGAATAACAACCATAAACGCAAACCCATTTGAAATTGTACTAATACACTAAGGGTTTTCGTCTATTTTACAAACCCAACTATTGTAACAAACTACTTCCTCTGTTCTATATTAATAGTCCGTGTTTCCTTTTTGGTTTGTTTCAAAATAATAGTTTACTTCTAAAAGTAAATATCTTTTTTACCATAATACCTCTCATTACTAGTTAACCTACAATTAAATTAAGTACAACGAAAAGATGAAATTAAATACAATAAAAATGTATAATTGTCATTTTATTTAATAAAGTTAGTGGTAATTAATATTTTCTTCATTTGTGTGTTTTTTGTCTTTGGATAATAATTTTGAAACGGAAGGATATGATATTTTGGTTGTGTGCTTCGTTGCAGATATAAACATAGAATATAGAATAAGTTAATACAGAAAGACAAAATTTTAAAACAAATAATATAAAAGAAAACAAACAAAGCTGTAAAAATAATCCTATAAAAAACTAAATTTGTATAAAAAGGGTAAAAAATATGTTGTAAAAATATTTTTAAAAAAATGAAGTTCTAAAAAAGTTTTGGTAAAAGCTTGGAAAAAAAGAATAATTAAAAAATAAATAAATAAAATAAACCGAATTGTTTTGTTAAATTTAGGGTTAAAAAATAAAACTCAACTTGAATAACCCAATTTAAGACGTAAGGTAGCATATAACCCAACTGAAGGAGGAAGTTAGCAATTGATGAAGCAAATTAGCAAAAAACAGTAACTCTTAATCAACAATCGTATATGTTATACCTCACGTAGTTCCCTTCTAACACATCAGATTTGTTCCCAATTGTAATGCTCTCTCATAACTTCTTTGCTAATTTTTAATATAATTAAAGTTTTATATTATTCAACGGTAGATAATATTACAAATTTATCTTTTTTTTGGCTCAACCATTTCAAGTGAAATAATAAATAAAATATATTCGAAGCGGAAACAACCCAAAATAAGTAAAACTATTTTAATAATATTTAAGTTGAGAATCAATAAAAGCATGGCTTTTAAAAATTCAACAACTCAACCATCTTATTGTCTTTAGCTTGCTACAACATGCAACCCACATACACACAAAAAGATTGGAGTGTGTTAAGACGTCCCAATCTATTTTACCGAACACGTTCCTAGACATGCTTCAAACTTACAAATATATATATATATATATATATATATATATATATATATATATATATATATATATATATATATATATATATATATATATATATATATATATATATATATATATATATATATATATATATATATATATATATATATATATATATATATATATATATAGGTTCATGTGAGACGGTCTAATTTTATTAGACCGTGAGACGCATTTTTTTATTTTTATTTTTATTTATTTTTAATTAATTCAAGTTCCGAAAATAATATTTAAAAAAAGAATTTTTGGATTTTTTCATTTATTTTGCATTTTAAAATTATTTTTTAGAATATTTACAGTGTAATACTCTATTAGAATATTTCACGTATTTTTCAAAAAAAATGGGATTTTTTTTTATTTTTTTTAGTTAATTCAAGTTCCGAAAATAATATTTAAAAAAAAAGAATTTTTAGATTTTTTCATTTATTTTGAATTTTAAAATTATTTTTTAGAATATGTCAGTGTAATATTCTATTAGAATATTTTACGTATTTAAAAAAAAACGGGATTTTTTTATTTTATATTTATTTTTTTAGTTAATTCAAGTTCTGAAAATAATATTTAAAAAAAAAAGAATTTTTGGAGTTTTCCATTTATTTTGCATTTTAAAATTATTTTTAAATTTAGTCTCACGGTTTCACAAAATTAGAATGGTCTCAAATGAACCTGAACCTATATATATATATATATATATATATATATATATATATATATATATATATATATATATATATATATATATATATATATATATAGTATTCTAACTAATTATTGTGTGGTGTAGGAATGATTGTGATTAAATCATTTCAAAAACTGAATAAGGATTAAATGATAATTTAAACCATTAATTAATTTTGATAATTAATAAATATTTAATTACCCTAAAATGTTGAATACTTTCCTTAAATCATGTGGGCGTGCTTACCATTAATCTCAAAAACCCTATTTACCACAATCTCGATTCTTCGCTTCCCACTCAATCCAAGCACCGTCCTCTTGGGTGCCGACCACCGCCGCTATCATCTCCATCGCCGGCCACTAACATCATTTGACCCTTCATTATCGGTCCTCCGCCACTCACCTCTGTAACCCTACCACGATTGTCGATCATATCTGCAACGCTGACAGCCGCCCAATCTTCCTCAGTCAACTGTTTTCAGTCTCTTATGACCGGATTCCACTTGCAGGAAAAGAAACTCATTCGACCCTCACCTGTGTTTTTTGGAAGAAGAAGACGAAGCAATATCAGTTTGATCCCCTTCTAACAAGAGCAATATTGTTTGACGATTTAAGCTTTTTAATTGTCGAATACCAGGTATTTTTTCACTGTCAAATTCAATGTATCATTTTGTATGAAATCATGACATTTTCATCATGTTTTTGATTGTTATTGATTATTAAAATGTTGCTTTGTGTTATTTGGAAGCACTACTCGTGGCCTGCCACAACCATTATTTTCCTATTTTTAAGTTTGATGTTTATCTTTTCTTAACTTTGGCATCGTTAAATGTATGTACATAAGTATAATAATAACTAGAGTGGTAACCCCTGATTTGCGGGGGCAGGGGGAGTTGATATGGTCATATGATATTGGGTCGAACATTTAGCCAAAACATTCCATACCCTTTTTAAATATACAACGAATCATATCTGTTTTCGTTTGTATAACTTTGTTTTTGGAGTAGATAAATGTATCAAGAGATGATGATAAAAAGATATCTATTCATTAATAGATCATTACAGGGCATTCGATTACAACAGTGTGGTTCCTTATGGTGTTCGGTGGTCTTCAACGATTTTTTTGCAGATGTCTGTTGCTGCACTCATGTTCTCTTGCATTATTTGGAACATGTCGAGCATGAGCACGGTGTCTTTGTCAAGATTGTTGATGAGATATTCAGTGATCACAACGTGCCTGTATGGCATTTCCACTGGAGCTTCTTGTATCATATTCTGCCTTGATTTCTGTAAACAAACATAAACAACAGTAAATCTTTACAAAAACAAAACTCATAAATTATTATAAGCTTATTGATCAAATACACAAAAATGGTAATTAGACAGCTAAATATGACATTCCTTATACCTTAGAAATGAAATTTGGGAAATACAGATAGGGAAATATGATATTTCATACTATAATAATAAAACACTCAATAGGGAATCACATATTCCATTCCATCAAAACAAAACAAACAGACAAATATGACATTCTTTATAGCTAGAAATGAAAAGTAATAAATAAAACATGGAAATATGAAATTTCGTAATGAAATAATAAGCGCACGCTATAGCAATGAATTGTATAAATTAAAAGGAAAGGTTATCGATGTAAACATAAAAAATTAAAAAATAAATAAATAAATAAAATGAAGGAAAACATTGACATATTTACCGGTATAATAACCAAATAAGATCCCTCCAATTCCAACAGAAGGCAATCTAAATTACCCCTATCCTACAACATCAAACTGTACACCAACAATTCCCTGATAAGTTGCATCCCAGAAAAGAAACATTAGGTTATTGTTGAAAATTTAAAATCCAATGAGTAGTCAAGACCATATAAAGAAAGTAATAAGATTTTAACATAAATGATGGCAGTGGTACATACCTCAGACCCCAAACATTGCTCTTGGTTGATGCTTGTCCCCTTTCTTTGCATAATAGCTAATCATCAACCCAAAGTCTGTCCCGGAAGGCTATAATAGTCAACTTTTATAAAAAGAATGAATCTATATAATTAAGTAAAGAAATAATGTCCAGGTGCAGGTTCTACGACTAATATGAATATTGAATACCTTTTTTATCTTTTCAAAAGCTTCAAGAATAGGCTGGCAATTTTTTGGTTGGAGTTTGTAAATCATTTTTGAGCTCTTTTATTGAACCATCTCTACACCTAGTCATCCAGTTCCATAATGCATATCAGCAACCTAATCAACACATACAACCAATTTTTTTCATTCCTTAACAGACCTTGAAAAGTCTGCCATGAATTTGAAGTTTAACCTGAAGGATCTTAAAAGTGCGGAAGCTTAGAGTAAGGTTAGGATGTTTCAATGAAGTGTTAATTATATACATTGACTAATTTTGGAGCAAAGCTTGTTGAACTTAGGGCAACTCAAGAGTTACAAAGTAAAAATATGGATAATAATAGGAGAAAAATTGAAAGATAATGAGAAATGTGTAAAAAAAAACCCGCATTTTTCAAAATCAATTAAAAAAGATCCTTGACTTGGTCTTCATGCTTTTACCACTGAATCTTGACCCTTCAATCTTGCTTAATATATATGACCTGCATTAGATATCTGCCACCATGTAGAATACAAAAAAAATGAATTATATACACTTTTGATCTATTATGACAATACCAAACTCATCACGAACGACCTATATATAAAAAGATTATTGATTCATAATAAATAATAAACTTATTTTATAAAATGCTGCTATATTGACAAAAAAATAAAAAATGTGAATAAGAAGAACTCAAATGAATACTGCAGCTTGCATTGGATACAATATCCATATTTGGCATAGACCAGATATATCAAGAGGCACCAAAAGGGCATTTATGTCAATTTTTTTCCATGTGGTTATGGTGTTAGTGACAATGAAAAAATATCATGTGAAGGCTATAAGCAATAACCAAAGACGACATTTCTATCATTACGTTCCATCTTGTATTGTATCCTCTAAAAATTTGAGTAGATAGCTCTATAATTTTCAGTAACATATTGTCTTCGGAGTTTCTATATCAGTCTCAACTTGTATCATATCCAAGGCAACCAAAAAGAAATAAATTACCTCCCCTACTTTTCGAGTGCTTCAATCACCATTGCTTTGATCTTAAACACTCTGTATACGTTTTCTTTCAGCATCCCTAGACACAAAAAATAATATATAAACTCTAGTTAGAAAACTTAATTTAAAGAAAACTGCATCTAGTTAGAAAGCATATCTCAAAGAAAACTGCAATGCTCAAAATTTCATAATCTTATCAGAAAACATTACTGGGTCAATGTTTGATTATATCTCACATCCACACCTACATAACATTTAGGGCTCGAGAAGAATAGGTGTAAAATATTACAACAGATGCGAGAATTTTAGTAAAACAACGTACCTGATTACGATTCCTAAGGATTGACTCAGCAGATGCCGATCAAGATTCTAACATGGGCAAAAGTTCAATCAGATTATTGGTTCAGTTTATTCGCCATAACAATCATATCCAAGTAACACCAGATAACTTGATGATAATTTTTAACAAATTTTTTTAATAAACCATATAACTTTGACTTATCTCATTCAACCATTTTACCTCCTACAATTAGGGGTGTCATAAAAAACCAAAACCAAATAACCAAACCGAACCAAATGAAGTTTGGTTCATTTGGTTTGGGTTATTTGGTTTTCGGTTAATTTGGTTTGGTTAACCGAATAAGGATACCTTATTTGGTTTGGTTTTGGTTAAATTTTCATTGTTTTGGTTAAACCGAAAAAACCGAATATATATATATATATATATATATATATATATATATATATATATATATATCAACATTTTATATATAAATTTATTGATTAGTTACTAAGATTTCCATGACTTTCTCAATTATTAACCAATAAAAAGTTATAATTGTTTTATATTTTGTATTAAAAAGCAAAAACAAATTAATCAAATAACTTTTAGTTGTTTCTTTCATTTTCATATACGATTAAAGTTAAATTAACTTATCTCTACAACTTGAATATAATATTTTATATATTAATGTAGTTTCTTTGTTTGGTAATAGTTAAATAAGTTTTTTTTCTTTTAGTTTAATATTTATTTTTACGTGTTGAATTTTATTCAGTTTAACCGTTAAACTGAACTGAATAAACCATAACCGAATAAACCGGACCTTATTTGGTTTGGTTATGGTTAAATTTAAAATGTAAAAAAACCGATAAAACTGAACCGTATTAACCGAAAACTGAATAACCAAACCGAATAACACCCCTACCTACAATTAGTTTTTCTTATAAGCTGATCAAAACGACACAAAAAAATTTATGTGACTTATCCCGAATCACCTCCATTGTTCAACATGTACTCATGATAATAGAAATACAATAAATTAACATTAATGAGAATTAAAAAGCAATTAAAACTATAACTTGTTAAAAGATGGAAACTTACTGAATTCTTTCTTGATTCTCAATTTATGAAGCTCGTCTAAGTAAAAGACTTCATCAAGAAGCAATGAACAACCTGTAATGCATGTAAAACACCACAGTTAACCATTTGTCGCAAAAAATTCAAACTTGTGTCATAATTAGAAACAACACAATAGTGTGTTGGATATTATTGTTGTGGTTTCCAATATTACCCCTACATCCATCCTAATGACAAAAAAACGACATCGAAACTCGAAAAAGAACTTTACAACTTAAAGACATATCTGTTAATCAGAAAAAAGAACTTTACAACTTAAGGACATTAAATGGTAACAAATTCAATGGACTTGATTGCAAATAAACGAAAGGTATTTTACTTCGTTTGCAAGAAGATCTTTCAAATAAACATCACCTACCTGTCAGACATTGAAAAAAAGAGGTTAAAAGTGAAACCAACAACATAACAACACTAATAATTATATTATCTAATAAATAAGAAAAAACTGACTGTGCAGCATCATTTTATGACAAATCCATAAACATAAACAAAATATTTTCATTTAGAGGTATTCATATTTACTTGCATATGTACTATCTTTTGCTGAATTAGGCTTTTATAGCATAACAATAGGCTTTGCAATAGGAGCTTCAACTGAAATCATCATCAAACACATTTAATAAAATAATATAACTCATACTAAAAAAATATGCCCAAAATCATAATATACCAGGAAGCAATTTATTATACCCATTATGCCCCCTATAATCAACCTAGTCAAAGATAGGATAATAGAGGAAAGAATAAACCCAATGAATGGATTTTTGGAAATGGAAACCGATGAAAGGTATGGAGAATAGAATAAGTGAGATGGGTGATGTAACTCTAATAAAATTATAAACACAAAAATTGATGATAACTTACTTTCTTATGAGACCCACTAACCTTTGATTTTTCTGTAGATAACAATTGCTTTGAAGCAAGTATCCATGGATCTTCTTACATATTTTGATACCAGCAATGTTTAACACCTATAGAAATAATCTTGGGCTACTTTTGCAGAAATTTTGAAATAAGCATGTAGTGTAATTCAAAAATGCAACATAAAAATCAAAGATTTACCTTCAAGGTTGATATATGGCATAAAATAAGAAGTTTTAGGGCTGTTAATTGGAAAATCACAGCACCATCGGCACTAACAACGCTGCTTCTTAACTATGGTGGAATATGCCTGTGGGTGTGTCTCTTGATTGTAGTATGAGACCAATCGTTGAGAAATCTCAAACAAAAGTTTCAGTACAAACCAAACCTGAAAACATGAAACAAAACAGAGTTGAGAATCACAATTCACAACACCGGTCACAATTCACAACTCCAGTGGCTGTAGTAAGGTTGGGGAAGTATTCGAGCCCTAAATGGAAACAAAAGTAAAAAATAGTGACGAACAAAAGGTATTACTGTCTCCAGCGCTGCACCCATAATCAACGATGAGAAGGTGGGGTCGATGAATGGGAGCACTAGTTGGGGAAGTCATGTGGGAAAAGTATTGATGGCGGACGTTGTGGCGAAGCTAGTGTCGCTAGAGGTAGAAGCAGGCAATAAATCGGAAAACCGTCAGAGGTAGCACTTACCCCAATCAAACCCTTTAATCGCCGATAGTGGAGGGAATAGAGGGCATACGAAGCTTCGAGGTCTTCATCTGAGGCGGTGGACAGTTGAGTTAACCCCGATAAAGAAGCAGAAGGACGATGGAAGGATCAGGAAGATTTGAGGCGGTGGATAAATCAGACGAACCAAAATCAGGTGAAGTAACCAACCCTGTGGAACGGTACCCTGGTCCACAAATACAGCAAAATGTGACAAATACAGCAAAATGTAGGGACCTTGAATGACAGAAGCAAGCAGCATAAGTTGGAGGGCCAAATTAGACACAAAAAGGGGTTGTTTACTGTTAAAACTTTTCATAACTTTAATATATATATATATATATATATATATATATATATATATATATAATAATTTTGATGTATTTTTTTTAATAAATATAGTTAAACATCAATCTTACATAATGAGCTGAAACTTATGATTTATGCTAATATTTTAGAACAATGGTTATTTATAAGCTGTTGGAAAAAGACATGATTTATGCTAATATTCTTTTAGAATGCTCATTGAGAATGTATAGTTCTACTCTTTTATGAATATATTTGACAATTTTTTATTTTATTATAATAGATGTTTCTCACGAAATACATCATTACTTTTTTTTTTAATTTTTTTATCATAGATATTTCTCATAGAATGCCTCTTATTATTTTTGTTGGTCATGGGGACTTTAGCTTGTTTTTTTCCGCAACAGATATTCTGACAGAATCTGATTTCATGAAAGTTATTCTCAAAGATTATTATGCTCAAGGGCATGAAGGTAATATAGACAAATGGTGCTTTAATCCATAGATTGAATTATGGAATTAAATCCATTTTTAATTTGAAAATGATGGTTACCTAAGCTATTTCTTAAAAAAAAAAAAACTTCCAATGAACATTTGTTGCAAACATTGAATTAGTTTTTGCCTAACATGATTTTTTTGGTGTTTTCTTATTTATGAACACCACTACTCAAAAGAAAGAAGAAATGAACAAAGTCATGAGTTACTCACATATATGTTACTCTTTGAACCCCGGGGAGGTGATAAATCCCAAACCACATGTTGATTTTTTTTATTCAAATGTGTGTTCTAAATTTCCATTTTGCATTCATATATAATAATGGTGAGGGTAATTCTGTCAGAATTGAATCTTGAATTTCAATTATGTCGGAATGGAATCTCTAATTCCGATTCTGTCGTAATTAAATCTCGATATTTCCTCTGTGATTTGTGCATTTTCTACAATTCTTGGTTATGAGCTTTGGTGCAATTCACAAGTATGCAAATTTGTACAAATGACTTTAGTTTTTTCTTTTTCATTTGGTAATGAACTATTCTTTCAGAATGGCTTGAAGAATGAATCTATGATTAATCAAACAAATAGAAAGACCTGAAATTGAGTTCAATAACAAGTTACATTGAAGAAGATTAAGTGTATTTGTTCAATAATTGTATATTTTAGAATGCTATTCTTAAAAAATTTATTCATTTTGATGACATTCTGTTAGAATATGTACAATTATATTAAAATGTATCGGTATGTAAGAATATTTATGAATTTGTATTTAAGTTCGGATGTGTATGAATATATTAGAATGTTGTTATTATTCAATTTTAGGTTCAAGATTTTTATTATTCTTTATTAATATTGTAATAGAAAAAAGTCTAAGAAAACAATATCATAGAACATCATTATGAAGGAATGACATTCTAACATAATTAAAATCAAATTAATTAAAAAAAATCATAATTCAAAATTAAGATAATAAAAAGTCCCTTAAAATCAAAAACTTTCCTTTTTAAAATTTGGGTTTCCTAATTTGAAAGTAACTGAAATGTACCTTTTTACCCTTCTTTTAATTAAATGGTATTATTCTATTTTTTTTAAAATTAACAATAAGGATAAATGTCTTTATTAAAATAACTAAAATGATTGGTTCACAATCATTTCTACACCCACACAATAATTAGTTAAAATATAATAACCTAAGCATATATATATATATATATATATATATATATATATATATATATATATACATATATATATATATATATATATAATAATAATAATAATAATATTAATAATAATAACAACAACCTATCATATCATATCATATCATATTATATTATATTATAAAAAAAAAACATTTTTCCTTTCACCACATTCATTTGAAACTCCCATGACTTTTCAATTTCTTTCTAATAATGATTATAAGTTGGTTAATAAGATTAAATAAATATCAAACCTAAATTGCAATCATATATAAACTAAATTGCAATATTAAAAGAATATCTTTACTTCTACTTATGAAGCTATGTTTTTTTTAGCTTTTAACATATAATACTTAATTTATCACTTTAAATATATTATTGGGTGTAAACCATTATCATTTTAAAGCTATAACTTTTGAACAATTTGTATAAAATACATAAATTATAAATTTAAATATAACATTACAGGATCAACTTAAATATAAATTTTAGTTTAACTTAAACAGCCCAAATATCTATATCTATATCATACTATATTATAAAGGAAATATTTTTCCTTTCACCACATTCATTTGAAACTCCCATGACTTTTCAATTTCTTTATAATAATAATTATAAGTTGGTTAATAAGGTTAAATAAATATCAAACCTAAAGTGTAATCATATATAAACTAAATTTCAATATTAAAAGAATATCTTTACTTCTACTTATAAAGTTATGTTTTTTTTTTCTTTTTTCACATTTAACATATTATACTTAATTTATTAGTTTTAATATATTGTTGGATGTAAACTATTATCATTTTAAAGCTACAACTTTTGAACAATTTGTATAAAATACTTGAATTATAAATTTAAATATAACATTACAGGATCAACTTAAATATAAATTTTAGTTTAACTTAAACAATCCAAAGAATATTTTGTAAATAGTTAAAAGTGATATATTGTAGTAGGGATGAGCATAGGCGGGTAAATAGTTAAAAGAGATATATTGTAGTAGGGATGAGCATAGGCGGGTACCCGCCTCATTTGTTGAGAACCGAAACTGGAACCGGAACCGACGGTTCCTAGAAAGTTAGAACCGAATCCGGAAGCACTTTAGGCAATTCTTATATGTTTGGAACCAGTCCCGAAACCGAAGATTCTTGTTCCGGGAGCGGGTAACCCTGTTACATTAATTTTGTTAACTTTTTTTTCGATAAAACCACAATTCAGTTCGATCCAAATCAAATCAATTCGGACCAAAGACGGACAAAATCAGACCAATATATTCTAAACAAGTCTAAGTAACACACATTTATGTGTGTGTGTGTGTTTGTGTGTGTGTGTGTGTGTGTGTATATATATATATATATATATATATATATATATATATATATATATATATATATATATATATATATATATATATATATAAACCGGTTCCGGCGGGTATCCAATGGGTAGCGGTTCCGAAAAAATGAGAACCGGAACCGGAACCGCTTAAGGCGGTTCCATAACTTTTGGAACTGGAACCGGAACCGTTGGGTTCCAAAACCGGCAGTTCCGGCTCCAAAAGCGGGTACCCGGTTCCGATGCTCATCCCTAAATTGTAGCGTCTTTCTAATAATGATTATAAGTTGGTTAATAAGGTTAAATAAATATCAAACTTAAAGTGTAATCATAAATAAACTAAATTTCAATGTTAAACTAATATTTTTACTTATACTTATAAAGTTATGTCTTTAACTTTTAAGATATTATACTTAATTTATTATATTTAATATGTTGTTGTGTGTAAACCACTATCAATTTAAAGCTACAACATTTGAACAGTTTGGACAAATTACTTAAACTGTTAATTTAAATATAACATTACAGTGTCAACTTAAATATAAATTTCAGTCCACTTAAAATCCCAATGAATATTTTGTGAATACTTATATATGATAAATTGTAGTGCTAAATGCAAAAAATAAATTATAATTTTTATTTTAACTAAAATATTTCATGAATATATTTTTATAATCATTAAAAGTTGTCAAATAAATAATTTAACATAACTTATGACAACAATAGTTAAAAATAAGTCTATATAGATGATTATATTGTTACCTTTAAAATGAAAAAACAATGTTTGATGTTTCAAATAATTATATGATAGAAATTATAACGTTAAACAAATAAATGTTAAAAAATAACTAAAAATAACAATTATAAATAACATTAAACCATATATTATATTTAATTTTATTCATTAGTAACTCGCGGGTGGAAGTCATTCAAACTGTTGAGATTATACAGTTATAATAGATGTATATATTATCATGTAATTCAAAATAATCAATATATTATATCAATTTACTATAAGAATTATTATATTAAATTTTACAACAACTTTATTGTTACATTTTTAAAAAAACATATATTTGTAGAGATTTCAACTATATAGGTGTTTCTGCGCAACGCGCGGACATTCGTCTAGTATACCTATAAAGGAAACATTTTTCCTTTCACTATATTTGTTTGAAACTCTCATGCATTTTTCCTTTCATCACATTCATTCGAAACTCCCATGACTTTTCAATTTCTTTCTAATAATGATTATAAATTGGTTAATAAGGTTAAATAAATATCAAACCTAAAGTGTAATCATAAATAAAATAAATTTTAATATTAAAATAATATCATTACTTCTACTTATAAAGTTATGTTTTTTTAACTTTTATCATATTATAATAAATTTATTAGTTTTAATATATTGTTTGATGTAAACATTTAGCATTTTAAAGCTACAACTTTTGAACAATTTGTATAAAATACTTAAATTGTTAATTTAAATATAACATTACAGGGTCAGCTTAAATATAAATTTTAGTTTAACTTAAACAATCCAAAGAATATTTTGTAAATAGTTAAAACTGATAAAGTGTAGTGTCATTCTAATAATAATTATAAGTTGGTTAATAATGTTAAATAAATGTCAAACCTAAAGTGTAATCATAAATAAACTAAATTTCAATATTAAAATAATATATTTACTTCTACTTATAAAGTTATGTCTTTAACTTTTAACATATTATATTTAATTTATTAGATTTAATATGTTATTGTATGTAACCATTATGAGTTTAAAGCTACAAAATTTGAACAGTTTAGATAAAATACTTAAATTGTTAATTTAAATATAACATTACGGTGTCAATTTAAATATAAATTTCAGTTCCACTTAAAAAACCCAAAAAAAAATTTGTGAATAGTTAAAAGTGATAAATAGTAGTGCTAAATGCAAAAACTAAATTATAATCTCAATTTAACTAAAATATCTCCTAAACATATTTTTATAATAGCTAAAAGTTTTAAAAGAAGTAGCTTAAAATAACTTACAATAACAATAGTTAAAAATAACTCTATATAAATGATTGTACTGTTACCGTTAAAATAAAATAAAACAATGTTTGATGTTTTAAGTAATTATAATGATATAAATTAAAACGATAAGCAAATAAATTTTAAAAAATTAATTAACAATAAAAACAACTATAAATAATATTAAACCATAAATAATATATTAAACCATAAAATAATATATTCAGTTTTACTTATAAGGTTATGTCTTTAACTTTTAATATATTATACTTAATTTATTAGATTTAATATGTTGTTGTATGTAAACAATTATCAATTTAAAGCGACAACTTTTGAGCAGTTTGGACAAAATAATTAAATTGTTAATTTCATTATTACATTACAGTGTCAACTTAAATATAAATTTCACTCCATTTAAAAAACTCAATGAATATTTTATGAATAGTTAAACGTGATAAATTATAGTGTTAAATGCAAATACTAAATTATAATATCAATTTAACTAAAATATTTCCTAAAGATATTTGTATAATCATTAAAAGTTTTCAAATAAGTAGCTTAAAGTAACTTATAATAACAAAAGTTAAAAATAACTCTATATAAATGAATATATTGTTACCTTTAAAATCAAAAAACAATGTTTGATGTTTTAAATGATTATAATAATAGAAATTAAAACATTAAACAAATAAATTTTAAAAAATTAATTAACAATAACAACAACTATAAATAACATTAAACCAAATATTATATTTAATTTTATTCATGAGTAACTCGCAGATAGAAGTGATTCAAACGGTTGAGATTATGCAGTTATAATAGATGTATATATATTATCAAATAATTCAAAATAATCAATATATTATATCAATTTAGTATACAAATTATTATATCAAATTTAACAACGTTATTGATATATTTAAAAAAACATATATTTGTAAATATTTCAATTATATAGGTGTTGTTGCGCAACACGTGGGCATTCGCCTAGTATCTTATAAAGCTAGCATTTTTCCTTGAACATCATCCATTTGAAACTCCCATGACACCACATTCATTTGAAACTCCCATGACTTTTCAATTTCTTTCTAATAATGATTATAGTTTGTTAATAATGTTAAATAAAGATCAAACCTAAAGTGTATAAACTAAATTTCAATATTAAAATAATATATTTACTTTTATTTATAATATTATATCTTTAACTTTTAACATATTATACTTTATTTATTAATTTTAAAATGTTATTGTATGTAAACAATTATCATTTTAAAAGTACAACTTTTGAACAATTTGAATAAAATACTTAAATTGTTAATTTAAATATAACCTTACATGGTCAACTTAAATATAAATTTTAGTTCAACTTAAACAACGCAAAGAATATTTTATAAATAGTTAAAAGTGACAAATTATAGTGTCTTTTTAATAATGATTATAAGTTGGTTAATAAACCTAAATAAATATTAAACCTAAAGTATAATCATAAATAAAATAAATTTTAATATTAAAATAATATCTTTACTTCTACTTATAAAGTTATATTTTTAATTTTTAACATATTATACTTAATTTATTAGATTTAATATGTTGTTATATGTAAACCATTATTAGTTTAAAGCAACAACTTTTGAACAGTTTGGATAAAATACTTAAATTTTTAATTTAAATATAAATTTACATGGTCAACTTAAATATAAATTTCAATTTCACTAAAAAACCCAAATAATATTTTTTGAATACTTAAAAATGATAAATGTAATGCTAAATGCAAAATCTAAATTGTAATATCAATTTAACTAAAACATTTCCTAAAGATATTTTATAATCATTTAAATTTTCCAATAAGTAGCTTAAAAAATAATTTACAATAGTTAAAACTAAGAGTAAATTACACGAATGGTCCCTATGGTTTAGGGTAATTTGCACGTTTGGTCCCTAACTTATTTTTTTTAACTCGGAAGGTCCCTAGTATTTGTTTCTGTTACACGCTTGGTCCTTGTCTTACCTAAAAAGACTGTTTTGCCCTTGATTTTTTAACTTATTTAATCAAACACACTCCCAACCCCACCCCCTCACCTTACCTTACATACCTTACCATTTTTTTCCCTATTTAAATAATAGTATTTTTAGGTAAGACAGGGACCAAGCACATAACAAAAACAAACAGTAGGGACCAAGTGTATAACAAAAACAAATAGTAGGGTCCTTCCGAGTTAAAAAAATAAGTTAGGGACCAAACATGCAAATTACCCTAAACCATAGGGACCATTTGTGTAATTTACTCTAAAACTAACTTTATATAAGAGATTATATTGTTACCTTTAAAAACAAAATAACAATTTTTGATGTTTTAAATAATTACAATGATAGAAATTAAAACATTAAATAAATAAGTTTTAAGAAATTAATTAACAATAACAAATAACATTAAACCATATATTATTTTTATTTTCGTTTATGAGTAACACACGAGTAGAGGCTATTCAAATGATTGCGATTATGTAGTTTCAATAGATGTATATATTATGATATAATTCAAAATAATCAATATATTATATCAATTTCGTATACGAATTATTATATCAATTTTAACAACAACGTTATTGTTATATTTAGCAAAAACATATATTTGTAAAGATTTCAACTATAAAGGAATTTCTGCGCAATGCGTGGGTATTCGCCTAATCTTACATACTTATAAAGCTTGTATTTTCCCTTGATTGTCATGCATTTGAAACCCCCCACAATAATTTGCTAAAACCTCATGCATTTGAAACCCCCAAACCTTTTCACCTTCTTAATAATTAATCACACATAATCAATGGTAATTCATATGAGATAATAATTTGCTAAAACTTCATGCATTTGTATGGTATTAGAACATGTTTGAGTTTTTGGGTTTTAGACTTTAGTAAATGGGTAATCCATTTGATACATTGGATTTGAAGCTATCTTATTTGAATTACCCAAAACAAGAGATAAATTAATAATATATGCTCATCCATGTTTTCTACAAGCCCCAATCAAAGTACAATATATCATGATCATACAATTAAATGTTTTTTATTCCATTTTTGGCTTTATAACAAAAGTTTGTTTACATGGCGAAGAAAGAAAACTTGAAGATGAATATTTAGGTTGGATGTTTATATAAGATTTGATTTAAATATATAATATAGATGTAAATACACAAATGTGTATCAAATACAACCCATCACAAATTGTCACACCCCCGAACCAGACGACGGAAACGTCCGAGGGCTGTTGTGACTTAATTAAATACCATAACATCGAATATATATGAAACATAACATCATTCGTCACCATGCATTAATATAGTACAACCGATAAAGTTTACATCGAGTACATTGTTTTAACATTACATTCCCAAAAATAAATTGTTCGGTTCATAAATAAACAAACTGCAAGTCATCACTGAGTACATTTTTCCTTTGGTTCACTTGTTACCTGAGAATACAAGTATTTTGAAAAACGTCAACATATGAAATGTTGGTGAGTTCATAAGCGGTATTTGAAAAGCAACGTTTTGTATTATTTTGAAAACCACCAGAAAATCCGATATTTTCTGAAAAGGGTTTCTGAAAAAGTTTGTGAAGATCCATAAGTATGCTTGTTTGTTTCTATAGTTGTAAAAATTGTTCATTAAACTTGTGTACATTTCGAAACCGTATGTATTGAAAAAAAGAAATCCTAGGAAAACCCGATGTTTTCCTAACACTTTGAATTCCATGAAGTTGTAGTACCATCGCGGCGTGTGAAGTCATTGATTCCAGGCGACGTCAGATTATTGCGTATGGTGAATTGCTATAAACATGCGTTACGCAAACAACCAGTTTACAACTATACTAACGATCCCGTAGGCGTCGTCCGTACTATTCACGTAATCCAACCGCCTTGACTTCGAGTAGTCCTACATCCGAAGAGAAAGAGGGCACGAAGACCTCGATAACTCCATTAGCCGGTTGGGTATAAAAAAAGAGTGCGAAGGGCCCTTGACCCGACTCGAATTAAAATAACCGACTTTACTAGCAGTACCAAAGGACCCTTGGGGACCAATAGTATAAAAGCCATTGAAAGTCCTTTTTACGCTGTGTTAGATCATGTAAGACCCAACAACTCGTAAGGTAGGAGTCTTCGGGCCTAAAGATCAGGTCATTGGGCTAGCTAGGCCCAACAAACAAGATTTTACACTTTGGGGCCCAAAGATGGTGCGTAGATGTCTGTGCACTCTCATGTGTGTACTAAATTCCCAAATGTTACCTGAGTGAATCGAGTTATCGTCGTGTTAGTAGTTTCGGGTTGTTATTGATTCGAGACCGAATCAATTCGTTTGACAACGATTTTTGGTATTGTTGTGTATTGTATTTCGTCGGTAGTCGCGGTGCCAATAATTGATCACGATTGGTGTATTGAATTAGCCTTGAAAATTTTCTGTTTCAGCCCCTCTTTATTTTGTAAATTTACTTTTTCAACCCTTTGCATAAATATATTTCCGGTTTAGTCCTTAAACTATTTTTCTTGGCATTTTAACATCAAAACTTATTGGAATTGATATTTTTCAGCACATTTTTAGTTGAAAACAGTTTTAGTCCCTGAAAATACAGTTTTCTCGGTTGTAACCCCTCTTTTTCGCAGTTTTTACAATTTTGGCCCAAATTTGGAAAATTTTGCAACTTTGGTCCTTTTTAAATTTGAAAAGCATTTTAAACCTTAGAAAAGGTCTTGGAACGTTAGTAGTCCACTGTTTTACAGAAAAACACAGTTTTGGCCCTTCAAAACAGAAAATTTCGCATATTGGGCCCTATTGGGCCGAAATTGTCATTTTTAGCCCATTAAGCTTGAAATTTCTATTTTTAATCCTCCAAGTGAGTATATTTCCAGAAAATAGTTTATTGAAACTGTTTTGACACTCCTCATCCGTCAGAATTCGTAATATGTCATTTTGGGCCCTTAAACTTTATATTTTTAACATTTTGTGTCCAAAAATTGAGTTTTTAGCCCAAAGAATATGTTATTAAGCCACTTAGCTATTTTTCTTGAAATACTTTGTATGTAGAAATATAGTTGATGCTAGTATCTTTTAACATAAAGTATATCTCGATTTTTAGGGTTTATGGCTAGATCCAACATCATAAACACACAAAAACACACATATAAGCATAGAAATCATACAAGGCATACAAAACACATATAGATCTACACTTTCACTTGTATCCCCCCCCCCACAAAACTTATGTTTTCTTGCCAGTTGGGTATCACCCACCTCAGCCCAACATAACGGTGACCTACACTTACGCCCGTACAGTGCTTCGAAAGGAGCCGCCTTGATGCTCGAATGATAGCTATTGTTGTACGAGAATTCGATTAAAGGTAGGTGGGTATCCCAAGACTTCCCAAAGTCTATCACGCATGCACGGAGCATATCTTCAAGCGTTTGAATGGTTCGTTCGCTTTGACCATCCGTTTGCGGATGATAAGCGGTGCTTATGTCGAGGTAAGTTCCCATTGCCTTGTGGAGTGATTGCCAAAAACGTGAGGTGAATCTACTGTCCCTATCCGAGATAATAGATTTTGGCACTCCATGGAGGCTCACGATTTCTCGTATGTATAAACGCGTCAATCTCTCCATCTTGTAGGATTCCTTGATTAGCAGGAAATGGGCAGATTTCGTCAGTCGGTCGATTATTACCCATATGGTGTCTAGTCCATCCGACGTTTTGGGTAACTTGGTCACGAAATCCATAGAAATTCCCTCCCATTTCCACTCAGGAATTACTGGTTGCTGTAATAACCCTGAGGGCTTATGGTATTCCACCTTTACCTTGGCACACGTAAGGCACTTACTAACGTAGGTAGCAATTTCCGCCTTCATGTTAGGCCACCAATAGTGTCGCTTAATATCCAAATACATCTTGTCTGAACCAGGATGAATGGAGTATCGCGTCTTGTGGGCTTCCTTCATAACTACCTCCCTATATCCTCCGACCTTAGGGACCCAAATACGGTTCATGAAGTAGTATACTCCATTCTCCTTTGCCTCTAAGTTCTTCTCCATCCCGTGCAATGCTTCGCTCGCTCTATTTTCCGTCTTCATGGCCTCTGCCTGGACTGCTGCAATTTGGGTGGCCAAATGAGATTGAATGGTTATCGAGAGGATTTTCGCACGGCGATTAGAGTACTCCTTCCGACTTAATGCGTCAGCCACCACGTTGGCCTTGCCTGGGTGGTACTTGATCTCGCACTCATAATCGTTTAACAATTCAACCCATCTTCGTTGCCTCATATTCAGCTCCTTCTGGTTCAAGATGTGTTGGAGACTCTTGTGATCCGTGAAGACGGTGCACTTCGTACCATAAAGGTAATGTCTCCAAATCTTTAAGGCAAAGACTACAGCTCCCAATTCTAGGTCATGGGTCGTATAATTTACTTCGTGCGTCTTTAGTTGGCGGGATGCGTATGCTATCACTTTTCCACGTTGTATGAGAACACAACCTAAGCCCTGATTTGACGCGTCACAGTAGACTACAAAATCTTCCGTTCCTTCATGTAGAGATAGTATAGGAGCACTACAGAGAGCTTGCTTCAAGGTCCGAAACGCAGCCTCTTGTTTGTCTGTCCATTTGAACGGTACGCCCTTCTGCGTAAGCGAGGTAAGTGGTTTGGCGATCTTAGAGAAGTTTTGAATGAATCTCCTATAGTAGCCTGCTAGACCCAAGAATTGACGAATTTCAGTGGGCGTTGTCGGGGTTGCCCATCCTTCCACGGCTTTGACCTTAGAGAGATCCACATGGATTCCATCTTGGCTAACTACATGGCCTAGGAAGTTCACACTCCGGAGCCAGAACTCACACTTGGAGAGTTTTGCGTATAGCTTCTCCGATTGCAGCGTTTCTAGAATTTGTCGGAGATGTTGGCCGTGCTCTTCTTTGCTTCGAGAATAGACGAGGATGTCATCGATAAAAACAATGACGAAGTTGTCGAGGAACGGTCGACAGATTCGATTCATTAGGTCCATAAATGCGGCAGGGGCATTCGTCAGACCGAAGGGCATTACGACAAATTCATAATGTCCGTAGCGGGTTCGGAAAGCGGTTTTTGGAATATCCTCTTCCCGGACATTGAGTTGGTGGTATCCGGACCGTAGATCTATTTTTGAAAAATAACTAGCTCCTTGGAGCTGGTCGAATAGATCATCGATTCGTGGGAGTGGGTAGCGATTTTTAACAGTGAGTTTATTTAACTCTCTGTAATCGATGCACATTCTAAAAGATCCGTCCTTCTTTTTGACAAAGAGCACCGGAGCTCCCCATGGCGAATAACTAGGTCGGATAAATCCCTTGTCCGGAAGCTCACTGAGTTGGCTGGACAATTCCTGCATTTCAGCAGGAGCCAGCCGATAGGGTGATTTAGCGAGAGGAGTTGCTCCTGGAACGAGGTCGATTCGGAACTCAACCTGTCTCTCTGGGGGTACTCCCGGAAGATCTTCAGGAAACACGTCTGGAAATTCACACGCTACCGGGATATCTTGAATGTTAGTCTCTTCCTTGGTTTTGTCCACTATGTGAGCCAGAAATGCCGAATCCTTCTTTCGTAGGTGCTTTTGTGCCTTAAGGAACGAGATAAGGCGAAGGTTCATGCTGGGTTTGTCTCCGTAAATTACTAGGGTTTCGTGATTTGGGAGACGAAGGCGAACGACCTTCTCATGGCACATAATTTCAGCATGGTGGGGGCTTAACCAGTCCATGCCGATGATCACATCGAAACTCCTAATTGATACTGGCATTAAGTCTATTCGAAAGACGTGTTGATTGAGGGTTAGGGTACATCCGATGTAGATTTCCCTAGTGGATTCGGTTTTCCCATTGGCCATTTCCACCGTATAGGTTTCATTTAGCTTTTGGGGTTGTTGTTTTAATAAATGTTTAAACTTATCGCTTACGAAACTTCGCTCCGCTCCGGTGTCAAATAAGATGCATGCATAAGTGTGGTTTAAGGGAAACGTACCGGTAACAATTGAGGGGTCCTGAATAGCCTCACCCTGACCCATGGTCATCATCCTTCCTGTTCCTCCGTTTCCTGAATTGTTGTTGTTAGGGCAGTCTCGGCGGAAATGCCCCGTCCTTCCAAACCCATAGCAGGTATGGCTAGGTCCTGCATTGCTGCCGCCGGTGATGATGTTGTTGTTGTTGCGATGGTTGTTATTGTTGTTTCCCTGATTTTGGTTCTGGGGAGGGTAAGTCCTGCAGTACCTTGCAGTGTGTCCCCTTCGGTTGCAACTAGTATACTGAAAGTCCTTGCATTCTCCATTATGATGGAGACCACACTTATTGCACTTGGGAAGATTACCGGAATAAGGTCTTGAAGCATTTGAAGCAGCTGAGGCTGGAGCATGTGGTGCGGCTGGGACCGGTGCGGTGACAGCGTTAACCGCCACTGTCTGCTGCTTTTTAGAGGTCTCGGGGCCCTGGCGTCGCTTCCTCTTATTATTCTTTCCCTTCTTGCCATCACCTTCCTTCTTTTTCTCAGCCTCCACTGGCTTCTCGCCCTTCTTGTTGTTATGGTCATACAGCTTCTTTGCCAATCTTTTTGCACTATCAAACGTTTTAGGGTTCACAGCTATCACATTCCCTTGAATTGGTGATGTTAGTCCCTAGATGAATCGCTCAATCTTCTTTCCTTCCGAGGTGATCATACCCGGGCACAACATAGATAGTTCACTAAATCTCGATATGTAGGCATCGATATTCGCATTCTGCACAGTGAGGTTCCATAGCTTTTGCTCCATCTTCTGTATCTCCCCTCGTGGGCAGTACTCAGCCATTAACATTTCTTTCATCTCCGCCCACGGCACAGCGTTGGCTACAGGGAGCGTCATGGCTTCCACATGTCCGTTCCACCAGGTGAGTGCTTGATCCGCAAAAGTGCAGGCCGCGAACTTCACTTTCATCTGCTCAGGGCAATCGCATATCTCGAATACCGACTCCACCTTCTCGATCCATCGCTTCAGGGCGATCACTCCTCCAGTGCCGTTAAAAGTTCGTGGTTTGGTGTTCGTAAAGTCCTTGTAGGTACATGTTTTGGTAGGTCCTTGATTCATCCCGTTGTTCGAACTCCCTGCCCCTTGCCCGTTGCCTCCTCCATTATTCCCCTGATGGAGTTGTGCCATAGTTGCGGTGACCGCAGCAGACACGGCTGCCTGGAATGCAGTGGAGTCAACTTCGGGTGGGGTTGGTCTAGGGTTTCCGCGAGTAGGTCGGCAAGGCATCTTTCTGTCATGAAACGGAAAGATGTTGAGTGTTTGGGGTTTCTGGAAGGTTGTGACCCTACGGACTAGGTGTAATGTACGTACTAAAACATTCCTATCATACAACATACAATCATAGATTTCTCAACACATAGCAATTTGTAATATCATAACAAAGCACGTAAAAGTTTACTAATATTATCCGCATTTGATATATGAAAAATTTGCTCGTAAGAGCATACATGGGTGACACTAGTTCGACAGCATAACGGCTCTATGAGAAGTGTAGTCACTTAAACATAGAGTCGGGGTACATAGCATAGTTCCTAATGACCTACTAAGATAAGTCTATCCCTAACCGCGATGAGCTGCGTCCGGAGGTGGCGCCGAGGATGTGGATGCTCCCTGAAGACGGGCCACCAATCGTTCCGCGTCCTAAAGTCGAGACTCCCACCTTACCTGCCTCATGTGAAACTCCCGAAGTACGTCGCGTGTCTCCTGTTCCGCACGCTCGACCCTAGTCCACAGCTGGCGTACCTGATCAACAGTGCCCTGAGCAAGATCGCCGGTGTCCCGTAATCGTCTCACCATGACCGGTAGGGCTCTGTCAGCTGGTCCTCCGTCCCTCAGGTCGAAGAACTCACGTGACCTGCCGAACGGGGGTCGCTGTCCCTGATGTCTGCTCCATCTCCAAAGATCAATACCCCAAGGAGGGGTAGGACCAGTGGGGCCCACACGGTAAGCAGGCACCCTGATCGGGTAAGGGGGGTTGATGACCTCGGACTCTGCGTCCGAATCACCCCCTTCGCTGTCATCGGGTTCCTCTTCGAAGTTCTCTTCGTCCTCTTCGGGTTCGGCGGGCTCGCCCTCGACTTCTGCCTCCGGTTCCCCGTCATATTCCTCTTTGGGGTCTTCCTCAGGTTCCTCTTCAGGCTCTTCCTCAGGCTCTTCCTCCTCTAGCCATCCGTTGTTTCCCTGGTTAGGGAAGTAGGGATCCCTGGGATGATGAAAACCAGCCATGCTGTCTGCGAGAGTGTGTAAATATGCTAACATTATTCCTAGGAGGCTACAACTATTGTACAGACTAAACAAGCGTTCTCTTTTTAGTGATAAAGGGTATAGTTTTAGGTTCCCTAGCTATGTCGATCTCATCAGGGCGTGTGTTAGTTTTACTTTGGAGAGAATGTAGTTGATCAGGCTACATCCACTCCTTGGTACCACTAAGAACAGTCATGAATTAACCGAGATACTAGCATTATTGTGTTTGGTTCGGCGTTATGTTCTTATTCCTAATGCAAGCAAAGGTGTTTTATTTACTTATTTTGTTCAGAGTTATGTTAGTCCCCCTTTTTGGTTTATAGTTGCATATCAATGTGTGGCTAGATATGCTAGTTCACTATAAACAAAGCTCTGATACCAACCTGTCACACCCCCGAACCAGACGACGGAATCGTCCGAGGGCTGTTGTGACTTAATTGAATACCATAACATTGAATATATATGAAACATAACATCATTCGTCACCATGCATTAATATAGTACAACCGATAAAGTTTACATCGAGTACATTGTTTTAACATTACATTCCCAAAAATAAATTGTTCGGTTCATAAATAAACAAACTGCAAGCCATCACTGAGTACATTTGTCCTTTGGTTCACTTGTTACCTGAGAATACAAGTATTTTGAAAAACATCAACATATGAAATGTTGGTGAGTTCATAAGCGGTATTTGAAAAAGCAACGTTTTGTATTATTTTGAAAACCACCAGAAAATCCGATATTTTCTGAAAAAAGTTTCTGAAAAAGTTTGTGAAGATCCATAAGTATGCTTGTTTGTTTCTATAGTTGTAAAATTGTTCATTAAACTTGTGTACATTTCGAAACCGTATGTATTGAAAAAAAGAAATCCTAGGAAAACCCGATGTTTTCCTAACACTTTGAATTCCATGAAGTTGTAGTACCATCGCGGCGTGTGAAGTCATTGATTCCAGGCGACGTCGGATTATTGCGCATGGTGAATTGCTATAAACACGCGTTACGCAAACGACCAGCTTACAACTATACTAACGATCCCGTAGGCGTCGTCCGTACTATTCACGTAATCCAACCGCCCTGACTTCGAGTAGTCCCACATCCGAAGAGAAAGAGGGCACGAAGACCTCGATAACTCCGTTAGCCGGTTGGGGATAAAAAAAGAGTGCGAAGGGCCCTTGACCCGACTCGCATTAAAATAACCGACTTTACTAGCAGTACCAAAGGACCCTTGGGGACCAATAGTATAAAAGCCATTGAAAGTCCTTTTACGCTGTGTTAGATCATGTAAGACCCAACAACTCGTAAGGTAGGAGTCTTCGGGCCTAAAGATCAGGTCATTGGGCTAGCTAGGCCCAACAAACAAGATTTTACACTTTGGGGCCCAAAGATGGTGCGTAGATGTCTGTGCACTCTCACGTGTGTACTAAATTCCCAAATGTTACCTGAGTGAATCGAGTTATCGTCGTGTTAGTAGTTTCAGGTTGTTATTGATTCGAGACCGAATCAATTCGTTTGACAACGATTTTTGGTATTGTTGTGTATTGTATTTCGTCGGTAGTCGCGGTGCCAATAATTGATCACGATTGGTGTATTGAATTAGCCTTGAAAATTTTCTGTTTCAGCCCCTCTTTATTTTGTAAATTTACTTTTTCAACCCTTTGCATAAATATATTTCCGGTTTAGTCCTTAAACTATTTTTCTTGGCATTTTAACATCAAAACTTATTGGAATTGATATTTTTCAGCACATTTTTAGTTGAAAACAGTTTTAGTCCCTGAAAATACAGTTTTCTCGGTTGTAACCCCTCTTTTTTGCAGTTTTTACAATTTTGGCCCAAATTTGGAAAATTTTGCAACTTTGGTCCTTTTTAAATTTGAAAAGCATTTTAAACCTTAGAAAAGGTCTTGGAACGTTAGTAGTCCACTGTTTTACAGAAAAACACAGTTTTGGCCCTTCAAAACAGAAAATTTCGCATATTGGGCCCTATTGGGCCGAAATTGTCATTTTTAGCCCATTAAGCTTGAAATTTATATTTTTAATCCTCCAAGTGAGTATATTTCCAGAAAATAGTTTATTGAAAATGTTTTGACACTCCTCATCCATCAGAATTCGTAATATGTCATTTTGGGCCCTTAAACTTTATATTTTTAACATTTTGTGTCCAAAAATTGAGTTTTTAGCCCAAAGAATATGTTATTAAGCCACTTAGCTATTTTTCTTGAAATACTTTGTATGTAGAAATATAGTTGATGCTAGTATCTTTTAACATAAAGTATATCTCGATTTTTAGGGGTTTATGGCTAGATCCAACATCATAAACACACAAAAACACACATATAAGCATAGAAATCATACAAGGCATACAAAACACATATAGATCTACACTTTCACTTGTATTCCCCCCCCCCCCCACCCACAAAACTTATAAAACAGAAAAATAGGGGGTATGAAGCTCACCTTAGGGTGTGGTTTCGGTTTTTGAAGAAAAGATGGAAGAAAGCTTGGTGATTTTTGGCCTTAGCACCCTTTTCTTGAAGATCTCGAGTTTGAGGTGGTTCTAGGATGCAAGATCACGATTTTTGCATGAATTAGGAAGAGATTTTTGATAAAACAAAGAATCTAAGTCATAGATCCAAGCATAACCTTACCTTAGATGAAGAGTTTGTGGAAATATCCTCTTGAAAGCCTCTTAATTTTCGAGATTTTTGAATGGAGAGGAGGGATGAGTTCTTGAGTATTCTAGAGAGAATTTGTGAGGTGTGTGTGTGTTTGAAATGGCCGAGAGCAAGAGAGAGAGAGAGAGGGAGAAATAGACCCTTGAGGTGATATGCATGGAAATATGGAATAAGTTGCATGGAGATCCAAAAGACAATAATGAGGTGTCAATTGCAAGTCAACTCTCTTCATCTCTTCTTGGGTTTGGGCCTTGGGCCGAGAATTTTGAAGGGAAAAGGAAAATTTGGGCTTTTTGCCCCTAAGCCCAATATTAGAGTTAGTTTGGGTGAGTTTTAACCTAAAAGAAATATAACATGATTTTTACATTTTGTTGGACTAGTTTAGGTTATTCATGGATCAAAGCTTTTAATTCATTTCATTCTAGGCCCAAAATAGCCCAAAATGTTGAAATAAATGATTGTGGGTCCAATTAGAGCCCAACTAGGGTTCTAAGCCCATGATAGTCAAATTGGAAGCTTATTGGTCCATTGAGTCCAATAAGGAAGTCCTAGTCCAAAATGGACCTAACCAAGAACTTCTAGGGTTTCCAATTGCTTGATGACTATTTGTAGTATTTGTATGATGTATTTGATTGAAGTTTTTGATGTCATAATAATAGGTATCACACATGTTCTTAAGTTTTTGATTCAACATTTACTTGAATATAGTGATTACAAGACACAAAATTTCTAGTTGTGACACAAATTTAATGTTATAAACTACAATAAAATTCAAAGTGGTTTTCCAAATATAATGTTTATAGTATAATATAATATATTAGAAGAATACCATATAGTAGACGAATCCCACATGTTGTGCAGAAATTTAGTTGCATAGATAATATATTATAATTATATTTCATTTAAAATATGTTAGGGTCATTTGGTTATTACATTGTTGTATTAGGCACTATAGTCTCATATATTTTGAATGACTCTTACAAAAATGATGTTTGTAATTTGAATATAACGTAATATCTTATGATGTTTATTGAATGATATTATCTTTGATTGAGCACTTTTTAATTGGAATCAACTTTATTATAGTTAAAAATTTTGGCTCTGTTTTTTCTTTTCATTAGTTCTAGAATATGATTTTTTATATTAACTTAAAATATGTCACTGTCTTAAAATAGATTGAGAATGAGATTTTTTATATTTACTTAAAATACGACACCATTTTCTATTCAATAGTAAACTAACAAAAGTCGTTAAATATGTATTTTTATAAGGTTCAACATAAGTAGACGACCACAAATGAGAATTCATATCTAATCAATCATCAACTAATTACATTAAATACTACTGTGTACATAAAAATTATATTTAAAATTTTAAACTAATAGTAAAAAAATTTCATTATTTATTATGATAAAAAATCTGTAAATCAAAAAATATATGCTATTTAATCGCATATAAGTTTTATGTATGGCTTATTCACAATACATTAAATCATATATAACCATATTAACTACATAATTATCCCACTGCACAACGCACGAGCATTCGCCTAGTAATAATAATAAAACCCATGATTTTCTTCTTAATAGGACACGTGTCCAATACTCAACAAAACTTGATATTACATTTTTTGTCTTTAAAAGTTATCCTCTTTAGCAATTCCTCTCAAATCTTTTTTATTTTTTTTATTTTTTATTTTTTATTTTTATTTTCAAATTTGGCCTATGTTTTGTTTCTTTTACACATGTGGTTGATTTTTCTTATATATCATTTTATCTTCTTTTTTTATTACAAATTTTTTCCCAATTTTTTTACAACCTAATTGTTCTATTTTTAATTCTTTTTACAATTTTCTATAAAAATTATATTTATAGATTTGATTATATTTTTTTTAAAAAATGTTATATCTTATGTATCCATATAAACATTGTTTACAAAATTTTCCAGAAAAAAAAAAATTAGAACTTCTCTTTTTGTTATTTATTATTATTTTTTCAAGTTTGACAACATTTTTTTACAACTATAGTTTTAGGAATTTTATATATTTTTTACACTTTAATATTCATACTAATTTGTTTTTATTTAATTCGACTAACTTTAAGGGGCCATTAATGTAGATAATCGAGCATTTTCTTCTGCTCTACTTTTTGGACTATCGTGTTAACCATCCATATAGAAGAGTTATGAATGAGATTGATCGACTCGATGTTAACTATTTAAGTATATATAGCTATATAATTTCATTTATTCTTAAAGATGACAATTGTACAACATTCATCCAAACTTGAAATTACATTTTTGGTCCTTAGAAGTTCTTCCCCCTTGTTACTTACCCCTAAAACATCATTTTTTTTTATTTACAAATTTGGCCCATATTTTTGTTTTCTTTTACAATTTTTGTAGATTTTTTACATATATAAAGTTTCCCATATTTACAAGCATTTTCTCCAATTTTTTTACAAAGTAATTGGTTCTCTAATTCATTTGACAACTTTATTTGAATTGTTATTATAGATTCGGTTATATTTTTATAAAAAAAAATATTATTTCTTACGTTTATCTAAACATTGTTTACAAACTTTTTCCAAAAAAAAGTTATAACTTTCTTCATTCAAAATAGACAATTTCTTTTACATATTTTATTTTTAGGAATTTTATATTTTTTAACATTTTATGTTTACTATTAATTTCTTTTATTTAACTTAACTATTTTTAAGGGACCATTAATATAGATGATATATATTTTTTATTTTATTTTTTGGACTATCTAGCTAAAAATCCATGAAGAAGAGTTATGAATGTGATAAGGAAATTAGTGTTAAGTGTGTCCTTAATACTACCTCCGTCCAATATTTATTGTCTAATTTTGAGTTTTGAAGTCTTTATTCTTTAACTTTGACCTTAAATATTTTTGTCCTTGATACATAAAACTTAATGCAAAATTTATGAATGGATTGTATTTTAAATGTTTTTTCATTGCTATAAGTTTCAACGAGTAATACATAACACAAATAACAATATTTAAGGTCAAAGTTGATGAATAAAGACTTCAAAAGTCAAAAGTAGACAATTATTATGGGACGGAGAGAGTATAACAATATAATTTTATTTATGTTAGGTCTAATAAAGTGTTGTGTCAAATGTATGTTATTAGGGTTTATTTATTCTGAAATGGGCATGTTCATGTTCGGTTATAGTATCTAAATAGTCTCTATAAATAACGTGCATGTAACTTTAGGGTCACGACTTGTGAAGCTCTTACATAAAAGTTTCGTCTTTAAGAACTCTTTTAGACCTATGTTTAATACAATCATTCAACACACTTTTGATCATTATTGTTTCTTATCATTTATTCATCTCATTAATATAGAATCTATCAATCTTTATTGTTCCCACAATTGGTATCAGAGTAGGAGATAGTGTAATTAATTCTCTATTCTTCTGTCAAGTAAAGAGTTTTGCATTAGGGTTTTACGATTTTCTCAGATCTATTCTTGTTGTCACAATCATCTCAATCGATTGTTGATTCTAGATCTAGATCTCTAGTGTACCCTTGAACTCGATTATAGTTTACACATCTGATTATATATTTTGTTTTCTTGAATTCCTATCCTTTTTCTAGAAGATTATGAGGTATGGGCACTTCACTTCGAAGATTACGTGCTAGGAATCAAAGAAAATGGATCTACAATATGGCATGCAATAATAGAATAAACATACAAGTATTCAGTAATGAAGAAAGAAGTCAAAACCCAGAAGGATTATGATGCAATCATTACAGACAGTCCTGAAACTGATGAGAAGATCAAGATGATGTGCAATCTAAAAGCAATGATAATTATTAGATTTGCTCTTACTCATGACACATTCCGTCTTGTTAGTGCACGTGATACTGCTAAAGGAATTTGGTATAGACTAAAGGAATTGTATTCGGGTGATGACGACTTGCAACATTCTGTGCAGACAACACTTCTGTCGGAATTTAGTTCTTTCGTGCAAAAACTATATGAGAACTTAGAAAAGACAGCCAATCGCTTCAATCACCTGTTAAGCAGAATGCTTAAATAAAATCTTAAGCGACAGATATTGAACAAAAAGTCACTTTCATGAATGGTCTCAGATCCGAATGGAAGGCTATAGTTTCCACTGTTAAAGCACACGAATAATTCAAAAGCTATTCGTTGACAAAAGTCTTGGGTATTCTAAAGTCTCACGAAGATGATGTTACTAAGGAACCGAAACATGTCTCTAACGTCGGATCCGTGGTGTTGGTTGCTAATGGTAAGAAGTCAAATGTTGATGATTTTGAGTTTGATCTTTCAGATGATGAATTCTCAAAAGAAGACAAAGTGTTGATGGTGTCAAACCCAAAGAAATTCTTTAAGAAGAATTTCTCACATTTCAAAAACAAATACAAGTAAGGAAACTCAAGTTCCAAAAGGCCAAGAGAGATGGGTTTTAAGAACTCTCAGAATGATGAGGAAAAGAAATAAAAAAAGTTGTTAGGTGATTTTGGTTATGACTGTAATTATTGTCATGGCAAGAATCACTTCGCAAAGGAATGCTTGCTACGTAAGCAGAATGAAAAGAAGGAGAAGGAGAAAGACGAGGCGTACTACATTCAGAAAATAGACGAGCTCCGAAAGAATAACTCATTAAATGTGAAACTTGTGTTTATATTACAAGAGGAAAGTGATGACGGAAAAGTTGAGGTGTGGTCTACAGACTCTGAGGAAGATGAGGTAAGGAAACCTACCCATGAAGAGTGTTTTGTAGTGAAGTCTGAGAAGAAAGGATATGCGGGAAAGTGTTTTGATGGTTCAGAGTCGCCATTCAGAACCAAGGGGATATGCAACTGATGGTGGAAAAGCATCGGAGTGTTGTTTTGCTACAAAGACTATTACGGAGAAAGTCAAGGAGTGCGAGAAGGTGGTCGATAAGGTACATTCAATTCTGAAATCTCTTAATATTCCTTCATCACGTTATGATTCTGAATTAGATGATTTACGTTATATGATTTCTAATTTTAGTGATAGCTTAAAACGAACTCGTATAAGTAATTCTAATCTGAATGATAAAGTTAACAGAGTAACTTTTAAGAATGAAGAGAGGAATAAATATAGAAGCATTGGAAGTAGAGCTTACTAGATCACGAGATGATGATATTATTCTCAAGAGACAGACAATAGAGCACTGTTGAAACAGAGAAACATTTTTTGTTTGATTGCTAAACGTTTATATTTTAATTCTACTCAGATTCATTTGGATTTTGAAATTGGTAAATGTTTGCATAAAATGATTTTACCTTTTCTTGAATTAAAAGAAGATGAAATTAATGTTGAATGCTATAAATGTTAATCAATTGTTTCTTCAAATGATGTTTCCGATTCTAACAGGGTTAGACTTGAAAAAAATAAAAGAATATATCTAGTCCAAAGAACATAAAAACATGTTGAAAAGGGTTTTAGCTGAAAAAGACAAACAAGAAATCAAATTAAGTGTTATGCAGAAATATGATTTATTATGCAAAAAATTGAATTCAGAAAATACTCTTGATTCTGAGAATATTTCTGAATTCGATGAAAGTGAAATGAATGAAATATATGTAGAGGATGAAATTGATTTTTCTGCTTTTGTACAAAATTGTGACGAGCCAAAAGAAATTTAATTTTTGAAAACTCAATTAAATTTGTTCGAGTTGTTGAAAATAAAAGTTCAAAAGTTTTGAAAGAAGAAGCAACTGTGTCTCCTAAAGTACAAACCGTTTCAAATCAATTTTTTGTTAAGAAAGGACTGAAAAAAAAATGATACTTGTGAATTAACGTTGTTGGTCGTTGATGATAATGCAAGAAGGTGTGATGAATTCTTCTGGTCAAAGCCCATCGACAACGCATATGAAACAAAAGGTCTTTCCAAAATGACCTCTTGGAAGGCAAAAGAGAAATACGTTTTAGAGTCATTGAATCGTATGAACTTTTGTTACGATAAGGCAGGAACAAGTGGTACAAAAGATGTCTCTAATGAAACGTCATTTGAAAAGAATGAAACACCGATTAGAAAAGAAAAACCAAAAGCCAACATTCATAAATCCGCTGAGGAATTAATCGCAAAGAAAAGACAGTTGACTGTTAGATATAGAAAGAATTTGAGTGAAAGAAAGCGTCTTTGGAAGAAAATGAATTGAAGTCAATGTTCTGTCAATACGTCAAGATTTTCAAATCAAAATAAAGATTCATCTCAAATTCCAAAACAAATGTTAAGTTATTTTTCAAACCAAAATTGTTCACAAAATCACGGATTTTAAAACCAATTGCTAAAGAAAAAGATTTTAAGGTTGAAAACAAAGTTGCTTCAAATCCAGAAATTACTCTCAAGGAATACGAAGCAAAATTGAAGAAGGGAGAAAAAGAGTTTTCAAAAAGAATGACTCCAAAATTCAAAGAATATATTCAACGAAAAGCTAATTTTGTTGAAATTAATCTTTGTGATAACAAAGTTGAAGTTATTAGAACGGAAAAATGGATGAAACATGCTCTGAAAAGAAAATCTTTTTGGGTTGACAAAACTAAAAAATTTCCTGTTCAAGAGAAATCATCACAAGGACCTAAGTTGGTTTAGGTTCCTAAAACTCTCTAAATTTTTTAGGTTATATGTGACGAACAGTACGATTCAGAATGATACATAGATAGTGGTTGTTCCCAAAACATGATTGGAAGGAAAGAGGAATTATGAGAGTTTCGAACTTTTAAGGATGGCAAAAAAGTGAAGTATGGAAACAACGCCACTGGAGAAATAAAAGGATATTACATGATCATAAATGACGAATACACGATTCGGAAGGTAGCTTATGTTGAGGGATTGCAACACAATCTAACTAGTGTTTCTCAACTGGTTGTTGGTATAGGTTAAAAAGTTTCGTTTGATGAAAAAGGTTCATAAATTATAGAAAAAATCCAAAGTTGTTCTTCTGACGCCCAAAAGAAATGGAGAGATGTATTCTCTAAATCTAAATCCGAACCAAGGAAAACCTTCTATCTATTTACTTACGAAATCCTCTTCGAATGATAGTTGGTTATGGCACAGAAGACTTTCACATCTGAACTTCAAGGATATCAACAAGCTCGTAATTGGTGATCTTGTACGCAGACTACCTCCTCTGAAATACAACAAGGAACACTTATGTGTTGCCTGTGACTTAGGAAAACAAAGCAGAAAGAGTCATTCATCCATCATAAATACAAAAATCATTGAGCCACTGGAACTATTGCACATTGATCTTTGTGGTCCTTCAGCTATCGAAAGTATTGGTGGTAACAAATATATTTTGGTTACTATTGATGATTTTTCTAGATTCATTTGGGTATTCTTTCTTAGACATAAATTCGGCGCTACACAAAAGCTAATAGATTTCATCAAGTAGGTTGAGCTACAATTACGAAAGCCGGTTCAAGAGATTCGTAGTGATAACGATTCAGAATTCAAAAATCATGCATTTGAAGAATTCTTGACTAAAAAAGGGATTTCTCATAATTTCTCTTCGCCCTACACTCTACAGCAGAATGGTGTAGTTTAAAGGTGAAATCACTCTCTTTGTGAAGCTGAAAGGACAATGTTATTGTTTACGAACCTTCCTTTGTATTTTTGGGTAGATGTTATTGCCACGACTTGTTTTACTCAGAATCGCTCCTACATCAACAAACGATTTCTGATTAATCCATATGAAATTCTGAACAATCAGAAACCTAACGTTAAATTCTTTCTTGTGTTTGGTTCCCAGTGCTTCTTATTTAATTCCAAAGAATATCGAAACAAATTCGATGTGAAAGCAGAAGAAGGAAATTTTTTGGGTATTCATTGACATCAAAGGCATATAGGGTTCTGAACAGGAAGTCAAAGAAGATTGAGGAAACCTACTACGCTACCTTTGAGGACAACTACATGAAGAAATACCAAAAAGAAAATTGTCAATCTGAGGAAATCTTTCCCTCAACAAATTCCAAGACTATTCCTCTTATGAACTTATATGAGGATTTTCTAAATTTGTTCGATGAACCCAAAAAGGCAATTTCCTCATAATCAAAGTTTAAGGATAATCAAGAAGATGAATTAAGAAAGATTGTTGATAAAACTGTTGAATACAACTTGGACTTCTCAGGAATAACCAATTCGAATGCTTCGAAAATCCCAACTCACCCAGAATCTTCTGATTCTCCAGTCCAGGAGGAGTTCCTCTCCAAACTTTAATACTAATGTTCCACTCTAGGGGGAGAATTCAACTCCGAATGTTGGGCTACAAGCACATTTCCAGTGGGAGAATAATAAAAATAATGACCCGGATGCACAATCGGAATTTGAAGAAGTTTTTGTTGGATTAGGTGTCTAAGCCCATAAGTATAATTAGTATGTAATTGACCCTAAAGTAGCATGGTCCATTTGGGTTGCATATCACCATGACAATTTGATAGGATGGACTTTTGAGAAGAGTTTATTTATGAGTTATTAATATATTATAAGTTCTAATATATTAATATGAAATCATATTATTTAATTAGTATTGATCAAGAATTAATTTGGAATTAATTTAGTGATCAAAAGAGACTAATTAAATGTAAGGGGATTGATTTGGTAAATCAATCATTCTTATGGTGTGGGCTTATGGTTATTTAGGATGGGCTAAACCAATATGGTAGTCCATGGATAGTCCATGGAGGTTTTAACCCATGGATCCTAAGTAAGATGAAAAGTCATTCACATTAGGGTTTACATGGATGTAACCCTAATCCTAGCCACACTATATAAGAACACTCTAGGCTACTAAAATCGTGACCCTAGTGATCTTTGGAATACCATAACCGATTTTAGCATGCATAAACTCTCTCAAACGTCATCCTTTGTCTAAGGTGTCTTGTGAAACATTTGAGATGTCACACTTGGGGCACTAAGTTCTTAAAGGCTAAATACAACAAGTTCTACAAGATACATACATAAAGAGGTAAACTCCTAACTAGTATTTTAAGTTGTTTATGTCAATTGCATGCTAGTTGTAGGCTTCATGCTTTGGAAACAATATTAGATGTATAATTAGAAAAAACATAGATCCAAAGCATTTAGGGTTGTATGTGCACCATAGGATGTTGTAGTATTGTAAAATCCATCACTGGTATCAAATAAATGGGTTGTTTTCTGTTATATTTGATGCAAATGTGTTATTTTTCAAAGCTGAAAAAACTGTCTAACAAGCCTACTCGACGAGTTGGATGAGTTTAGGCATGAACTCGGCGAGTCCATAAATGGGCTCGACGAGTTGGCTGTTCAGACAACAAATTTTCGAGTTTTTTTTGGCCTGTTTTGGATTAAAATCATTACCACAAAATGTTTTAGTTCATAAAATTTGATTTTGTTGATATGGTAATGATGATTCTCATCCAAGGAAAAGATAATTGTCAAAAATTATAAAGAGAATTGTGGGTTTAAATGAGAAACTAATTTTCTTGTAAATTGTTGATATGAATTATCTTGTCTTATGAGTTAATTTAGATCATAAAAATTATGTGTTAATTTTGTTTGGAAAAATTGATCTTAAAATCTTTTTAAAGTCTTCCATAACTTTTCCTAAAGTTATGGAACAGGAAGAGTCTTTTAAATAAATGTTTTATGAACTCCATAACTTATCCTCAAGTTATGGAATTTCTAGAGTCTTTTCATAAAAACCACATTAACTCATACATTATGGAAACCAAAAGTTTTGTGACAACCTGCAATTTCAAAATCTTGTAAAAGTCAATATTGGTCAACGAAAGTCAGACATATCAAATAAAGGTCAAACTTATTTCTTTAATTATCTTAATATGGTTAGATTAATGAGTTATAGGTGTATAAACGTTGTATTCAAAGGTGTTGTCTATTTCGGAAGGAAAACACTTGGAACCGAGAACCATCATCCGAGCCGCAAACTCTCGCATGGGCTGAAAACGAAGTTCACGGATCGCAGACTACAAACCGAAGGAGGTAAACTACATTTACGGTTGTAAACTCCTTAGTGGTAAACCTTCAGACCGCAAACAACTTTCAGCCGCAAACACTCTTCGGACCGTAAACCTCGGTCTTAACCACTCGGTGTGGGAACCAACGAAGGTGTCCCATCAGTTTTGACCCTATATGGGGTCTGGACCGTAAACTCCTCCTCACTTCTACACTTCTGGCCGCAAACACTCCTTTCACTCTCAAGAACATCCAACAGTAAACACCTTTTCTCTCTCAACTATCATCCTTCGTCCTTTGAATCTTCTTAGGATCTTGATTAGATCTTCAAGTGTTCTTTATTTCATCAAGCAATCATCATCCCACCTTCATATTCTTGGGCCGTAAATCCTTGAATCTCCTTGGTTTCACCAAGAACACCAAGATCTTCTTGGGCCGTAAACTCCAAGGCTAGTCGTGAACTCATAGCAGCCTTCCAAATTTGCTTCTAACACTCTTATTTGTAAGTGAAACTTACAAATTAGTCAAATTCCTTATCATACTTATGATTACATTCACTAAATGTACACATACATATTACAAGAAATGATAATTAGGATTCGGTTTTGCTACGGGACTTCACTCGTGAAATTAACATCCTATATCGAACATTCAATGGAATCACTCACTTACAGGTGAGTTCATACCTTACAATTTACCTTTTTCAATGTTTTTAGGGGGAGAATACAAATAGAACACAATAGAATTGTGTTAATTCTTACATATGAAAACAAACACACAAAGGATTTCTTATGCTTACAAATATTGTTAAAAATCATTTTCAAACTCTTTTAAACTATTTTAGATTGTTGTTTATTATCAAAATCGTATTCATTTATATATTTATGTATAAGCATGCTTTAACGGACTTAGGACTATTGCTAAATACCTTGACTCATGTTCCTTGTTTGGGTGTGGGCTTAGGGTAGGAATAGGATCACTAGTCCGACTGTCGTTTAAATCATAATTATACATGCTATATATATATATATATATATATATATATATATATATATATATATATATATGAATATTAAATCTCATTTTCAAGAACATACGTAACTTATTTGTATATGCTGATCAAATGAGTCTTTTCTCCAAATCATTTACAGTTCAAACAATAGGATGTTATTTTCTAGAGTAGTGGAAAAATACATGAATCAATACATACATACTATTTCTATTCATTACAAAGTACACTAGTCATTTACAACAACAAGAAGGAACTTACATACTATACGTAAACAAGTTAACTAGAATGTGAAACACTATTTCATGGCATAGAAGTATTCTTGCTAAGTCATATTTTCTAACTAGAGTCTCCTTGAGGGAGAGCATGAGTTTGTGTATAGATCTATACAGGACTGACCATCCCACACATTGCTGCTAGCTACAGTGGGACCTGCAGGTCTACGGGTGACAAATGTCATATCATTTTCAACGCCTGAATAGCGTCGTGTTTATACCATTCAATCAAGCATGGTTATAACCTTAATCACATTAAAACCTTAATTAACCAATTCGGTTACAAGGCAGTTAATTCATCAGTAGTGTATTTAAAAAAAATACTACTATAAAACTTCATTTTCCATTACAAACATACAGTGATATTCTCACATGAACAATGCATATTATTTTTCTAGTAAAGATAGTTTACAAATATGGAAAACATACATTTATACTATTTCAAGTACAAACATACATTTATACTATTACAAGAGAACAAAACATACAAACAGTTGGGTCTTGGGTATAAGACCACTTTTCATTTTAAGAAGAAAATATAGGATTTTCTGAGAAGGATACTAACATTTTCATGAAACAATTACAAACATTTGACACTAAATACGTATGAACTCACCAACTTAAATGTTGATACTCTCTTTCAAAGTAGCTTGTATTCACAGGGAACCAGTAGACAAGTACACTGACACAGGATTTTGAGAAGACGGAGCATGTTCAAGAATCGTCTTTTATTTTGATATATATTTTTAGTGTCATACAACTATACAAAGATCACACATGTATTAACTATATTATTAATGCAATGGATGTTGTTGCTTGTTTTACTATTCCACATTGTTATGATACTGTACATGACTTCCTCCACCACTGAATGTTTCGCCATCTCGGTTTGGGGGTGTGACAAGTTTTGAAAAGTGTCAAAAATTGCCCTCAAGTTTTGGAATTGTAAAGTTTCACTTATAAATACTTTAATTCCAAATTAAACCCTAGAATTTTAAAAGTTTAAAATTCAACCCTTATACTATTATATTATAGGTTTAATATTTATATATATGTATAAGAGCAAATCCAGTCTTACCGTTAGTAGGTCTCATTCACGAAGCCGGTCTATAAGGGGGTATAAGGTTCCTGCCTATAAAATGGCAGTTTAATGGGTGTCCACTCTCACCCACCACTTCCATGAAATTGCACTTTTCACCTTGTTAAGTCGTTAGTGGAGTGTGTGTGGTTAACCGACACACTAATCTAAGACTGACAGTGCGTGACAAAGGGTAGCTTTATTTTAATCATAGATCAATGGAGCGTGTGTGGTTAACCATCACATTGATTAGGTGGTTTGTAACATTGGGTGTACCAAGCTAATTTGCATGGTTATTCACACATTATTTGTGATCCTCGGCATCCCAGTCACAAACTTGAATGGCTTAATCGAGATTTAAACATGCCATTGAAAAGTTCAATGAATCTCAAAAGATCTAGGAATTTCAATCCATTTAAAACCTAAAATTCATTTTTGTTTTTCATGGTGGAAATTGGTAAATCGTCATTTACCTACCTTCAAATATTTTGCAATTGGATTACAACATCCCTCTTCCGAATTGTAAAATATTGTGTTGGGTCCTGGCCATAATATTTCATTTGGGTGCTATATTAAGGACTTAAATCAACTAACTTGAATTTCTTCCATTATAGATGTCTAGTTTAGACAACTATGGTCTTCCCGAATCTTTTGGAAAAAGCTTTCTTTATAAAGATGATTTTCCACAAGGTGATCAAGGTGAAAGATTAATCCCTTCTTTGTGCTGTAGTGGAACTTCACTTCCTCCACCTCCTACAATAATTCTCTCTAACCCATAAGTTCAAGGTCACTCAAAGATCTATTGGTAAAAAGAAAAGTTTGTATGTGCTCACGTCTTGGAGATGAAGTTACATTTTAGCAAGCTGGGAGAGTTGGGAGTCGATGTCTCAAAGGAAGTTGGTTGTTGACTTGGTTCTTCAGTCACTCTCTGAGTCATATAGTGAGTTCATTAAGGACTACTATATGACAGATCACGACATGACCCTTATCGATCTTGCCTATTTGCTTGTTGCTATTAAATCAACAATGATTTGGCACACTGGTAAAGCAAATTTGATTGGAAGATCCACTCTTCGAACTTCCATGGACATTGACAATAGAAACATTAGAAGTCCATGAAAGATTTCTATTTCAAAGGGAAAAGGAAAGGCTAAGTCTGTGATTCTCCCATGTAACATTCCCAAATAGTACATATGTTTCTATTGCCAAGAGAAGGGGCATTGGTTGCGAAGCTACCATATTTACCTGGAAGATCGCAAGGATGGTAAAGTCCAAAAGTTTGACTCTACTTCAGGTAAGTCCACTATCTAACTCTATTCAATTCCTATTTGGAGATTATTAATACGTGATGTAATGTAATCACATTTTGATGTTTTGAAGAATCGAAGAAATGAAAGGAAACTTAAAGGAAGAGTAAGTTGATTTTGATTGTTAAGAGATGGATCTCGATCGCTTGGTTCGATGATTAGAATTTTGAGCTGCTGCTTAAGAGTTATGATAGATTGCTTAGGAATAGATAACAACATAGTTTTCATATGTATTTGCATTGTAACGATAAGTTTTCCGCAATTTTTATAAATAAAGAAAATTTTGAAATTTATCTTATTTTTAAAATTTCTTTTTAATGGCATTTGTGAAAAATCGTTGGTTATATGTTCCCATTGATCGAAATATTGGAAAATGAATTTGATTCTTTCGTTTGTAGTAGTGTCAAGATTTACCAAATAAGGAAATATTCTCATCACCCAAGTTTCAGTTGGATAGAAACTTGGAATCATGCAACTTGTATTGTGAGATGAATAAGAACCTTCATCTTTGGGAAATTAAGACTAATTCCTTGTTCACATGAATATGTGAGTCAAGTGAAGGACTAGGGGATCGGGTATACTGGGTGTGCGCTGGTCAGGTCCACCACAAAGAACGATAAGACTATTCATCATGATTTACTAAAGTTTAGTAAATATGGTTATGTTTACAAGATTAAGTATAGTTCTGAACCATTGGAAAAAGTTTCAATGTATGGCAGAACGAATGAGAAGAATCAAATTAGCTAGAAAGATTAAAGTTTCTCCAATCTGAAAAGATGGGAGAGTACTTTTGTATCGTGTTTTATGATCATCTTAATGATTATGGAAAACCATATCACAATTGCTCCTCTAAGGATATCTTAGTGCATTTGTATGGCTAACAAGAGGAATCATGAATTGTTGAAATGGTTAAATCAAGAAGATGAGTCATACTTCATTCCATGAACAAGTCTTAGAGTCATATGATGGGCTTTATTCAAAAGAACATCCTATGTGCTCATACAAACCCTAATCCTTGGATCTAGGTTTCTGTATTGTACATGCAATCCATCCAAGACTATAAAACCTAGATCTAGTATATGATAATCAATATAACATATAAATTAGGGTTTAGATCATACCTTGATTGTTATGTAGCAATAACAATCTCAAATCCTCCTTGTAATGACTTTAGAAAGCTTAGAGTCACAAATGTCACTCCTCTAATGGTTCACAAACACCAAGAGCAAGAGGATGAAGAGGAGAAAAGAAGGAGGCTCTCAAAAACGCGTGGAAACCCTAAAGAATAAGTTCACCACGTTTTTGGAGCATAAGGGCTCTATATATAGTGAGGCTATTAGGGTTATCTAACAAGGAAACCCTAATTTGGATGCTTAAGCCCTAAGCAACCCATGGACTCCTTTCCTTAAAGGCCTTGGACGATTTCTAATGGGTTTCCCCATAGAATTCGTCCAACCTTATAATATAAGGCAATCCATAGCCCAATTGCATTTATCTTATAATTACAATTCCAGTCCCTTAAATTTAATTAATCTCTTTTAGTCACAAAATTAATTCTTATTAATTCTTGACTAATATTAATTAAGGAATATGATTTCTCCTTTAATATATTATTCCCATAATATATTAATAAATCATATTTAATCATTTCTCTCCATAATTCATCCTATCAAGTTGCTTTGGTGAAGGCAACCCAAAAGGACCATGCACCATCGGGTCAAGTACATACCAAAATAGTTATGGACTTAGACACTAATCCAACAGTCTCCCACTTGGATAAGTCTAATAACTATTCTGCGTATGACTTCAGATCCTGATCTGCAATCGTAGCTTTCCAAAGCTGCTGTCAAATCTGATCCTATCATATACGCGTGTCCTTTAGATAAGGGATCATATATTCCTCCATTCTAGATATCGTAAGACATGATTTCTAATCATTCTCTCTGTACTATTTCTTGACTTCCGATTTATGACGACTAACTAATTGAACAAATCAAATTAGCCCTAGCCCGGCCGAGCATTTACGTTTGTCATCACTAAATCATCGAGGGGCCCAAAGATATCGCTTTTTATCCTACTTTGAATAAAATGAACGGATAAACTTTGATTCAATGCTCTCTTGCACTTACTCACCGAATCACACACAACAATATGTTTTATAACACCAAGTTACTGGTGCGTTTACATATTATCAATGTGCAACCGATTTGCAAGATACAACTCACACATCTCGGTTTCAAGAATATAAGATGTTATCGTCTCACCAATCACTTGTGATACAATTCATGGAGTGATCCAAGTGAGCGTGGGTTTAATCCCATGCTCAAATCACAAGCATAAGCACTCATGAACGTTGCAGCAAACATTTGCTTATGTCTAATGCTCTTTAGACAATCCACACACCAATTCACGACAGTCTTTATTCATACCTACTTCCAACATATGAACGACTGTGGCTCGTTCGAATAATTTGACTGTTCTAAACCAATTAAATTATTCAGGAAGTCAAAACATGCAAAGTGAAACACAAGGATAATACTAATCCCATATGGCCTCAAACCTTTGAGTATAAATAAAACACCTTTTATTTATCACCATATCGATTACTCATTATTTGTTGTTTCGAGTAATCTACTTCTTACTTGAATTAATACTACACTTGTCCTATGCTCCTAGCATGCACACAATGTTTACATACGGTTCTTACTTTGTGAAATAGATCAAACAAAAACATTTCCAATCATACTCATTTCACAACTCCTAATTCTTTTCACAAGTGAAAGAATATCAAATTCTTTCCACTTATGGAATATGCTAGATTCTAACATTTTATGCAATGATCCTTTCGTAATGTCATAGCACAAAAGTCACAATGACTATTGCCAATGATATTACAAAGTCCTCTATCGGAGATTGTTACAATACAATTCCTTAGATATGATGTCTCTCACTCAAAAGTACATTCCTTTGAACATCCTTTTGCATAAAAGTTTCTAATCTAGACATAGATTTTCAATATTCAATTCCCAATATGGACAGGTTTCCATATTTTCCATATGACAACTTATTCTTAATAGAATCTTTTCTATTTATAATAATGTTGATATGGTCCATCCAATGCTATACTTCCGACTACTCACAAGTGAGCAATCCTCGGCGAACTTTGGATCGTCCTTTGATAGTTGTTTAATTATCATAGTCAAAACCGATTCTTGCCCTTTTCCCTCTAAATGCGCTAGAAATTTGGAAAATTTTAGAATGGTCAAATATTATAGCATTTGCAATCGATCCTAAACCCGAAGCGTATGGGACATGATGCATAATGTCTTACATAAAGATTTGATACTTTATCAATCTTCTGCCATAATATTTTATGTGCTACGTTCTCAAAATTCGAACTATGAAGAGGAATGTCGTAATCATAATCGAAATTTGTGAACACACTATGTTTCCTTGACTAAATTTATTAACATTCCACAACCTAAGCCTTTAAATTTTGAAATGAAGCATAATATTCTCTCCCTTAATTATAGCAAAACAACTTTTCAACTCTTGCAACTTTGCAAAGTATAACTATTGTTTTCTATAATTAATATTGCTAGCTTGCAATACTTTCCATAATAATCATACAATCATAACATTTATGCTCCCACTATCATGATTATTATTATAAAACATAACACTTATGCTCCCACTAGCTTTGACATGTATTCAGAAACAGCTTAACTTTCAGAAAAACAATACCTATTGAATTTCTTAAGTTCATGTTTCTAATACCTAATGCTTTAATAATCCTTTATCTAAGCTTATACACCTTTCCTTTAGATAGCTCATATGTGTGTCTAAACAATTTAGACTAATTGCCAAACCTCACAATTCAAATCATGGAAAGGGATACCGTAACCATAATCGAATTCGAGAATACAATTTTTCACAATCACTATCCTTTTAAAATCTTTCTTAGTGAAAGCATTTCCTCACAATCATTTTCACGAAGGAGGGAATCTTATGACACTTAGATTTTAATGGTGTATGTGTTCCTATCCATGTGAATTTGTCAAAACCAGGGTTTACGACAAATTCAAACTCATATGGACCGAACTTTCTTAATGTTGATTTCTTGCCTTATGGTAGCACAGCTGCCCACCATGTCTTCCAAGTAGTTAAGCAGCTCACCCTTTCCTATCAATGTACCTTTCATTGATCAAGTTCCTTGCCTTTTTATGCATTCAAATGAGAACTCATAGGGCTCACATGCATAATTAACTCAATTGGAACGGCACAGAAACAATATAGTGTCAACACGATAGGTTGTAAACCTCAACTCGTGTGCTAGTGATGATCAATAAGGTCTATTTTGATTTGTTCTTGAAACCTTTCAAGACCATTAAAACTCCCACTGACTCCTCGACATATAAGATTCTCTTTTCAATAAACATTTCTTGAAAAACAAATATTCAAGAGTTCGTGTAGTTTTTATCAAAACACTTCATAAATAGGTCCTAGTTGGTCTTTGTCTTATCCAAGACATCACAACTTTCCTCATTTGATGAATGTTATAAACCTTCTTAATACTTGTCACTCATTGTCACAATGTTAACTCTAAGACTTGTTTGGAACGAACTATGATTGACTTTTTGATGTTAACCATTTCTTCAATTCTTGATTCCTCTTCTTAGACATACAATTGTACTAAGACTCACTTAGAGGATCAATTGAGATATGGTTCTTAATCATTAAGACTCATCATAAAACATAATAAAAGGTACTCTCCCTTCTTTTTAGAGTAGAGAAACTTTTATCTTTCTGCCTACTTGATTCTTCTTATTCGTTCTGCTATTGATTTAAACTTTTTCAATCAATTTAGAATTACACTTAATCTTATAAGTATAATCATATTTAATAAAACTTTAGTAAATCATGACGAATATCTTTGTTACTCTTATGGTGGACTTGATCAACACGCAACTTTGTGTACTCGATCTCCTAGTTCTTCACTTGACACTTTTTCAATGAATTAGTCTAATTTCCAAATATGAAATTTCTCACTCATCGTGCAACCAAGTTGCATGATTCCAAGTTTCTGTCCAAATGAAACTTGGGCGATGAGAAACTCTCCTTATTTGGTAAATTTTCGACATTTCCATAATTAAGAATCAAATCCATTATTGCTAATAATAGAAACATTCAAACATCAATTTTCATACACGTCATTGCAAGGATAAATAAATAATATAAAGTCAAAATTAATTTTGTTGCGGAAAAAATTTGTCCTTACAATGCAATTCTTTGAAAAACTATGCTAATGCATCTTTCTTAGCAATCTAATTCTAACTCTAAGTAGTAGCTCAAGAATCTAATCTTCAAGTAATGCGATCGAAATCCATTCCTTCACAGTTAGATTCTGCTCACTTCTTCCCTTAAGCTTCCTCTCCTTTCTTCGATCCTACAAAACATCTATCTTATTATGTATTAGGAATCTAGAATAGAAGCTTAAAAGAGTTAGTCAATGGATTTTACCTAAAGCAGAGCCATACGTTTTGACTCTCCCATCTCTTAGATCTCTTAGGTAAATAGGGCAACTTCCTCTCCAATGCCCCTTCTCTTGGCAATAAAAGCAAATTGACTATTTTGGAACAGGACATGGAACTACTTTAGACATTGCCTTTCTCTTATGATCAAACTTTTCGATCACAGCATGTCTTTCGTTGCCATTGTCTATATCCATAGAGGTCTTGAAGGCAGATTCACCAATCAACTTTGCTTTTCTATTGCACCAAACCATTGTTGATTCAGCAGCAATAAGCATATAGGTGAGATCTATAAGGGTCACGTCGCAGTTCATCATATAGTACTCTCTTACGAACTCACTATATGAGTTAGGAAGTGACTGAAGAACCCAATCAACAGCCATCTCCTCATCGACAACGGATCCCAACATTCTTAACCTATCGATGTGTGACTTCATCCCTAGGACGTGTGTACACACTGACTTTCCTTCTTTATGTTTACTTGCCAAAAGGGATTGAGTGAGCTTGAACTTTTCAAGCCTTCGAACTTGTGGGTTAGGGAGAATAATTGGAGGAGGTGGAGGAAGAGAAGCATGATCTCTTTTTCCTCGATCGAATCGTGGAATATCATCTTCATGCGGAATGCTTGTTCCACGGGATTTGGGAAGACCATAGTTGTCGCACTTTGACATCTACAAAATGGGAGATAACGAATTCAAGTTAGTTGATGATTGAGTCCTTAGTAAATCACCCAAATGAGATACTAAGGTTAGGACCCAAGACAATACGCTACAACCTAGAAAAGGGATGTCGTAATCTAGTTGCAGAATATTTGAAGGTAAGTGAATGACGATTTACTAATTTCCACCATGAAAAACGAAAAAGAAATTTAAGTTTTAAATCTATGAAAACTCCTAGATCCTTTGAGATTCATTGAACATTTCAAAGGCATGTTTAAATCTCGATATGCCCTTCTAGTTTATGACTGGGATGCCGAGGATCACAAAGTGGGTGTGAATAACCATGCAAACTTACATGGTGCCCTCACATGTTCCAATCATCTATTCGATGTGCCGGTAAACCACACACGCTCCACCGAACTATGACAAACATTGAGTCACCTTTTGCTACCTTTGCTTAGAACCATTTAGTGTGCCGATAAACCACACACGCTCCGCTAACGTATTCGCAAGGGCACAAAGTGTAATTTCATGGAATCGCATCAATTCACTTTTGCCTAAGTAACTAAGATTGGGAATTTGAAAAACTTTTAGTTACTTTTGTACTTCATTATATTTATAATGGAAGGTTTTGTCCTGTCCTACCCGTTCGGCTAACGACCCTCCACTAGTCAAGAGTGTGGTGGGTAAGAGTGGATACCCATTCAATCGCCATATTATAGGCAATTTCCTTAAACACCCCTTATCGACCAGCTTCGTGAATGAGGCCTACTAACGGTAAGACTGACTTTACTCATACATATATATAATGTTAGACTTTTAATGTTATATATAGTATAGGGTGTATTTTACACTTTTAAAATACTAGGTGGTCAAATTTAACGATTATACTTTTAATTCAATTAAATGTAAACCAAAACTTTTATGGATTTATTAAACCTCTTTTAATTATACACCTTAATTAATTAATAAAACCATAAGGGTGTGATTTGAACTTTTCAAAACAATACTAGGGTTTTAGAATTTAACATTCCTAAATTAAACCTTTAATCAACTTTTAAATTCCAAAACTTGAGGGAAAGTTTTGAAACATTTCAAAACATTTAGGTTTAGAATTTAAGTATACATAAAAATTAAACTTTTAATCAAATTTAAATTCCAAAACTTGAGAGCAAGTTTTGAAACCTTTTTCAAAACATTAGGGTTTCAACTATTTAAATTTCAAAACTAAACTTTTGAGTTCAAATTTAAACTATAAAACCTAAAGGGGAAATTGAAACTTTTCATAACACAAGGATCAAATAACAAATAATATAAATTAAACAATTAATTTCATCATTATCTATATTTGACCTAATTTCAATTTCTTGCAAAATAAGTTACCCAATTAATACAAATAATCCAATCTTTATCATATAAGGAAGTTATTACCTAATCAATTGGTAATTATCTTTTGTTTAATCAAGGATATACTCATAAATATGATTAAAATCGGATTTTAATGACCTAAAACAGATAAGGCAATTATCCATGAGAAAAACAGCAAGAAATCCCGAAATCCCCTCTTTCTGACGCTCGAACTCGCCGAGTACCCATATGGACTCGCCGAGTAGGGGTCTACTCGCCGAGTCCACAATGGGACTCGTCGAGTCCATCAGGCAGTTCCACAAAAATCGAATTTTTTCAACTTGAACAAACATACAAGGCATCAATACAATAGAAACCAACCTGGCTCTGATACCACTGATGGGCTTTATTCAAAAGAACATCCTATGTGCTCATACAAACCCTAATGCTTGGATCTAGGTTTCTCTATTGTACATGCAATCTAGAGACATAAGAACATGGTTTGGCATGCGGAATTAAAGCTTGCACAATTGAACATGGTGATTTGGGTGTTAAAGAGATATATTGAATGTATATGGTGTTACACAAAAATGATCTAAATCTAGACTACATAAATAACACACACTTACACACTCACTTTTACATCTCTCAAGCACACCTCTACAAGTGGTATGAACCCACTATTTATAGAGGTGTTTACATGTCCCTCTCTCACTCTAACAATCAAATGGGTCTAAAGGCTAAAGCACCACATGAAAGTGGGTTTTACAAAAGTCACACATTTATAATGTCATGAATGAATAACTTTGCACCCCAACATTCTCCCCCTCAAAGTTAGGAATGAATGACCCACTTCAAATCTTCCAAAATCAAGCACTACGCGGTTCGAGCCTCAAAGGTGACACATGTCGAAACGAACTTCAATCTTCAATTCTTCAATGACTCTTCAATTTGGGCTCTAGGATGTGAGACCATACAAACCAAGCAGCAACGAATGATTAACTCCAAATAATCACCCAAAATTTGCGCATAAAAACACACCCCAAAAATCTTCAATAATTCCAAACCCATTTCGAATACATCAATTCCGAACTTCCAATTGCATTCTCTCGTAGGCTTCAAAACTTCAAAGATCACTTCGGTCTTCAAATCCGTATAATATGAAAAATTCAAGTTCGAATTTCCATATAAAACTTCTCCCCCTTTTTATAATCGAAATTTGATTATAAAACTCCAAGGAAAAAGAACGTGCTCTATTCGGAATTTTTCATGTCAAAACTCCCCCTTAACATGTGGCATAAACTTTGTGCTTCAATCCGGAAAACCCAAAAAAATATTCAATTTTTATTGCCGTTACCGGATTGCCTTTGACAAAATTTCTCAAAAATGGGTAGAAATTGTCAATTTCAAAATTCTGCAGTGACCCGTTGCACCCAAAAACAACCAAATATGCGAAACACACTCCCATTTGCGAAACTGGGTAGAATGTATAAATCCGCACAAATTGCATGGACCAAAACTGAAAATTTTGCAATTTCTCAAAATTTTTACCCCAAATGTGAAACTGGGTAAAATTTGCCATCTTGCGAAGACTGCAGGGATGCGAAATGAAAATTTTGCATTTTTGTCATTTTATAATCCCATTTTGCGAAGTTTGACCATTTGTGTTATTTTGTGAAAAGATCAGGGACCAAATGCGAAACTATTAGCTTTCTTCCCCAATTCGTATTTATACAGTAAAAACTTCGCATGCTTCGCACATCTTTCATTTTGTTTGCATTTTGACTCCAAAATTGAACAAACCATCAAATGCGAACTCCATTCATACCAATGCGAATCTGAGTTTGATTCACACAAATGCAAATATAGTTTGGCTTCGCATCAACAAATCAACTGTATCACCAAATGCGAAATCCAATCCATAAATGCGAACCCAATCCCGATCTCCGACTTCAAGCTTGCGAAATCAAAATCAATTAACCTCAAACATCAAATCGTGAACTTCTTATGCAAACTGTTTTGACCCACAAAACCAAAAGCGAACTCAATTGATGTCATATGCGAACTGATTTCATAGATGCGAACACAATTGAGATACTTTCACAAAATCAACATCAACAACTCCAAAATCGAGTTTTCGTTCTTTTACAAACATCGATTTCCCAGTCCTTCTTGACTTCGCATTCTCCTTCATGAATCATCAATCAATCATCAACTCCAACTGTTACTCAATCAACAATCAAAATCAATCCAAACCTTAGAAATCATCATCCCCATATCATCTCGTTCCCAAAATTTATTGTTCCCCCAGTTTGACTTCTCGAAATCAAAGTACAAGAAACACCAAATTCACGATTCTATCACCGATTTTCAGATCAAATAAGCTATTCGAACAATTCTTCATCACTTGTTCATCACGTTCTTGTCCAAGATTAATAAGATCTAAAAATCAGTTTCCGGTTTCAAAATCATAACGTGATCATCATCGATATAAAAGAATATCGATTCACAACTTTAGAATCATAACCAATATTCATCGATTCATAGAAGTGATTAGTTGAAATCGAAAGAAAATCAATGAATGACTTTTATAGATCGGAATGTACAGACGAAGAGCGAAAGATGAAGAACATCATAGATATTGATCATTTGAAAGCGTGTGACTAAATCAAAGACTTCTCTAAGCTGTGATTGAATTTGAGCTCACTAAAGTGGATTGATGAACAGTAACAGATTCAATATGTTTAGTTGAGCTTGAATCAATGAACAGTAAACAACTTACGTATTGGGCTTCAAAGAAATCGGTCATTAACAGTATATGATTGTAGATTGGAATCAAAACTGTTTGGGCTCAAATCTATAAAGAATTTTAAGATCGGATTTTTGGGCACTCGAACAGTAAAAAGAACAGTAAATGAATTTGATATTGGGCTTGAAAAAAAAATTATTGGATCATCAATGGGGTTTTTCAAGAAATTTGATCCAACGAATCAAACGATCAAAATTCAAAAACATTACGCACGATTCAAAAAGAATTAAGAGAGATCATAGAGAGAGACTCACCAAAATTGATCAAATTGCGACAAAAGTTGCCAAACCGAGAATTGTTCTTCATAAGTCACGTTGATCGTGAAAACCAAGCTTTGATACCAATTGTAGTGACATAAGAACATGGTTTGGCATGCGGAATTAAAGCTTGCACAATTGAACATGGTGATTTGGGTGTTTAAGAGATATATTGAATGTATATGGTGTTACACAAAAATGATCTAGATCGAGACTACATAAATAACACACACTTACACACTCACTTTTACATCTCTCAAGCACACCTCTACAAGTGGTATGAACCCACTATTTATAGAGGTGTTTACATGTCTCTTTCTCACTCTAACAATCAAATGGGTCTAAAGGCTAAAGCACCACATGCAAGTGGGTTTTACAAAAATCACACATTTACAAAGTCATGAATGAATAACTTTGTACCCCAACACCATCCAAGACTATAAACCCTATATCTAGTATATGATAATCAATATAACATATAAATTAGGGTTTAGATCATACCTTGATTGTTATGTAGCAATAACAATCTCAAATCCTCCTTGTAATGACTTTAGAAAGCTTAGAGTCACAAATGTCACTCCTCTAATGGTTCACAAACACCAAGAGCAAGAGGATGAAGAGGAGAAAAGAAGGAGGCTCTCAAAAACGTGTGGAAACCCTAAAGAATAAGTTCACCACGTTTTTTGAGCATAAGGGCTCTATATATAGTGAGGCTATTAGGGTTATCTAACAAGGAAACCCTAATTTGGATGCTTAAGCCCTAAGCAACCCATGGAATCCTTTCCTTAAAGGCCTTGGACGATTTCTAATGGGTCTCCCCATAGAATTCGTCCAACCTTATAATATAAGGAAATCCATAGCCCAATTGCAATTATCTTATAATTACAATTCCAGTCCCTTAAATTTAATTAATCTCTTTTAGTCACAAAATTAATTCTTATTAATTCTTGACTAATATTAATTAAGGAATATGATTTCTCCTTTAATATATTATTCCCATAATATATTAATAAATCATATTTAATCCTTTCTCTCCATAATTCATCCTATCAAGTTGCTTTGGTGAAGGCAACCCAAAAGGACCATGCACCATCGGGTCAAGTACATACCAAAATAGTTATGGACATAGAAACTAATCCAACATCATACTCTAAGATCGTGCCTTGAGTGACATAATCTTGAGAAGGTTTATAACACTCATCAAGTTTAGAGTAAAAATTTTCTACTCTTATACAATTGAAATTGGTAAGTTGTGATGTTTTGGATAAAACAAAGACCAACTAAGACCAATGGTGTGAAGTGTTTGTCTTGATTAGAAACCACACTAACTCTTGAATATTTGTTTGTCAAGTAATGTTCCTTAACAAAGTGATTCTTATATGTCAAGAGGGTAGTGGGAGTCTTAAAGATCTTGAAAGTTTCAAGAACGAATCAAGAGTAAACCTATTGTTAAACGCTAGCACACGACTTGAGATTTGTAACCTATCGTGTTGACATATTCTTGTTTCTGTTCCTATTCCAGTTAAAGTTGACTATGCATGTGAGCTCTATGAGTTCTCAGTTGTTTGCATAACAATCTAGGAAGCAATGGTAGGCCCTTGTGCTGCCAGATGGCAAGAAATTAAGATTGAACAGTTCAGTCCATATGAGTTTGGATTTGTCACTAAACTTGTCTTATGATTATGGTTATGACAAATTCACATGGATAGGAACACATACACCATAAAATCTAAGTGTCATAAGGTTTCTATCCAATTCATGAAAATGATTGTGAGGAAATGCTTTCACTAAGTAGATTTTAGTAGTTAGCAATTGTGATGTTTGCATTCTCAAATTCGATTATGATTACGGCATCCCTCTTCATAGTTCAATTGTGATGGAAAAGGTCTAAACATTTGAGACATATTGTTGTAAGTTCTAAAATTGTTTAGACACACATGTGAGCTATCTAAGGAAAGGTGTATGAGTTTGAGAAGCCTAGATAAAGTCTTATCGAAGCATCTTATATCAGAAATCTGAAATTTGGAAAGGAAGTCAATAAGTATTGATTTCTAGAAGTCCAGCTGATTACTGAATACATGTCAAAGCTAGTGGGAGCATAAGTGTTATGCTAGTAAGATAATAATTATTATGCTAGTGGGAGCATAATTATTATGGAAAGTGTTGCAAGTTAGCAATGTTAATTATAGAAAACAAAAGTTTCAATTCGCAAAGTTGTGGGTTTGAAAAGTTGTTTTGCTATAATTAAGGGAGATGAATTTATACTTCATTTCAATTCTAAAAGCTTAGGTTGAGTTTTAATCAAATTTAATCAAGGACATATATGAATGTTACGTTGAAAAGATTCGACATAAGGAAATTCTATATGGAAATGTTGATTGCGTTCTCAAATTCGATTATGATTACGATATCCCTCTTCATAAACCGAATTGTGAGAACAAGGAAAATAGAAATATGATAGCAAAAGATTGATCAAGTACATGTCTTTATGTAAGACATTAGGAATCGTATCCCATATGCTTCGGGTATAGGATCGATTGCATATGCTATAATATTCTTGTGTTCTAATTTTTCCAAATGCCAGGCCATTAATAGGGAAAAAGGAATATAACTGAATATAACTAAAGTGGTTAAGCAACTATTAAAGACAATCTAAGGTTGGCCAAAGATTGGTTGCTTATGGACAGTTGGAAGTATATTTTGAATTTCGGAAGGACCATATTGACATACTCAGAGAAGAGGTAACTCTTGTTTAGAAGTGATAGTCAAAATGGGAACATGGAAATGTTTCCATAAGTGGAAGTTATTCTTTAAATCTGTGTAAGATTAGGAAACTTAATGCAAGAATGATGTTCAAAGGAATTTACTTTGAATTTGAGACTTCGTTTCCATGGAATTGCTCTCCATTGGAATAATTTTTAATGTCTGTTGCCAAGTCTCTGTGACTTTTGTGCATAGTCATTACAAAGGATCATTTCATATAACTTTAGAATCTAACAGATTACACTAAATGGCAAGATTTTGATATTCTTACATTTACGGTAAGGATTTGGAATTGTGAAATGAGCATGATTGAAATGTTGTCAATTGATCTATTTCACAAACTAAGGATCATAGATAAACATAGTGTGCATGCTTAGAGCATGGGACAACTATTTTTTTAATTCGAGTATTAAGTTGATTATACGAAACATTATACGATGAATGATGAATAATCAATATGGCACTCAAAAGTTTTGGGGCCATATAGGATTAGTGTTATTCTTGTGTTTCACTTTGCATGTTTTGACTTCCCGAATAACTAGGTTATTCAAACCATCCACAGTCGATCATAATTTGGAAGTAGGTATTGAGGCAAGATTGTCATGAATGGGTCTGTAGTTTGTCTAGGTGTTTTAGACATAGAATAAGTTTGCTGCAGTGTTTATGAGTACTCTTGGAATAAGATTCGAGTATTGGATTCAACCCACGCTCATCTGAATCACTTCATGGATTTTATCACGAGTGATTGTGAGACGATAATATCTTATATTCTTGAAACTAAGACATGTGAGTTATAATTTACAAGTCGGTTGCACATTGACATATGTAAACGCACCACTAACTTGGTGTTATAAAACATATTATTGTGTGTAATTCGATGAGTAAGTACAAGCAAGCATTTGAGTCGAAGTTTATTCGTTCCTTTTACCCCATGTGGATAAAAGCGATATATGTAGGCCCTCGATGATTTAGTGATGACAACCCTAAGTGTTACACCAAACATGTACTGATTTGATTTGTTCAATTAGTTGGTCGTCATAAATCAGAAATTGGGAAACAACAGATGGACAGAGAGAATGATTATAATCCATGTCTCATGTCCATATGATATCTAGAATGGAGGAATATATGATCCCTTATCTAATGGACGCTTCATTGACTAGGTCAGAGTTCGACAACGACTTTTAAAAGCTATGATTGCTAGTCGGGTTGTGGAGTCGTACTTGCAATAATAGTTTTTAGACTTATCCAAGTGGGAGACTATTGGATTAGGTGTCTAAACCCATAACTATAATTGGTATGTACTTGAACCGAGAGTAGCATGGTCCATTTGGGTTACATATCACCACGACAATATGATAGGATGGACTTTTGAGAAGAGGTTACTTATGATTTATTAATATATTATAAGTTCTAATATATTAATATGAAATCATATTATTTAATTAGTATTGATCAAGAATTAATTTGGAATTAATTTAATGAGCAAAAGAGACTAATTAAATGTAAGGGGATTGATTTGGTAAATCAATCATTCTTATGTTGTGGGTTTATGGTTATTTAGGATGGGCTAAACCAATATGGTAGTCCATGGATAGCCCATGGAGGTTTTAACCCATGGATCCTAAGTAAGATGAAAAGTCATTCACATTAGGGTTTACATGGATGTAACCCTAATCCTAGCCACACTATATAAGAAGACCCTAGGCTACTAAAATCGTGACCCTAGTGATCTTTAGAAGACCATAACCGATTTTAGCATGCATAAACTCTCTCAAAATTCATCCTTTGTCTAAGGTGTGTTGTGAACCGTTTGAGGTGTCACACGTGGGGCACTAAGTTCTTAAAGGCCAAATTCAACAAGTTCTACAAGCTACATAAAGAGGTAAACTCCTACCTAATATTTTATGTTGTTTATGTCAATTGCATGCTAGTTGTACGCTTAATGCTTTGGAAACAATATTGCATGTATAATTAGAGAAAACATAGATACAAAGCATTTAGGGTTGTATGTGCACCATAGGATGTTGTAGTATTCTAAAACCCAATAGTTTTTGTTGAAATCGATCCAGCCTATGTTCAGAACTATCCTCCAATGGAAACTGGACCAAAGATCATCCACAATCTCAAGTGATTGGAGATTCTTCATCAATAGTTCTTACTTGTGCTCAACAAAAAGCAAAGCAAACTACATTATTTTCGAAATTAGAATTTTGCATATTTAACTCTTTTATTTCTAAAATTAAGCCTAAAACTGTTAAAGTTGCTCTTGATCATGCATATTGGGTTCAAGCTACACAGGAAGAACTAAATGAGTTTGATCGTAATAAAGTATGGGGATTGGTTCCTACTATGAAAGATGCATATGTTGTTGGTCTCAAATGGGTATTCCAAAATAAGATACACAAAGAAGGGAACGTTATTCGCAATAAGGCACGTTTGGTGGTTAAAGGATATTGTCAAGAAGAAGGAATAGATTACGAAGAAACTTTCGCACCGGTGGCTAGACTTGAATCCGTTCGCATTTATCTCGCCTATGCTTCTCACGAAAATTTTGATGTCTATCAAATGGATGTGATGTGTGCATTTCTGAATGGAGATCTTGAGGAAAAAGTCTATGTTGAACAACCTCCCGGTTTTGTGAACGAAATTTTTTTGAATCAATGTTACATTCTAGATAAAGCAGTGTATGGTCTTAAACAAGCTCTGAGGGCATGGTATGAAACTCTGACTCGTTTTTTTAAACAATCAAAATTCAAACAAAGTTCTGTTGATCCTACCTTCTTTCAGAAGAAGGAAGGAAACCATTTAATGATAGTTCAGATTTATATTGATGACATTATTTTTGGATCAACTAATCCCAGCTTAACTGCTGATTTCTGAAAATTAATGGAAACTAAATTTGAAATTAGTTCTATGGGTAAAATTAACTTTTTCCTTGGTTTAAATATATGACAGAATTCATAAGGTATATTCATCAATCAAGAAGCCTTTATAAAAACATTGCTAGCTAAAATCGGAATGGCGGGTGATTCTAAAGTCAAAGTTCCTATGGTGTTCGGAACGAAACTTACACCTTCTCTTGATAAACCAGCAACATATATCACTTTATATCGTCAGATGATCGGATCCTTGTTATATTTAACCTTTAGTCGTCCTGACATTATGTTTGTTTTTTGTTACTGTGCTAGATTTCAAGAAAATCCCAGAGAACCACACATGTTAGTAGTTAATAACATACTCCGATATATAAAGCGAACCACTTCTCTTGGTCTATGGTATTCATCCATTTCGGGTTTCTTTGCGCAAGCTTACTCTGATGCTAACTTAGGAGGTTGTGGTCTTGATCGGAAAAGTTAATCAGGGGGATGTCAGTTTCTGGATGGCAAGCTTCTTAGTTGGCAATCCAAGAAGCAAATGTGCGTCTCCTTATCCACAGCTGAAGCTGAATACCTTGTAACAGCATCATGTATTTCCCAAGTGGTGTGGATTCAGAACCAGATAAGAGATTATGGAATCAATATGAAGAAAATTCCTATGTATTGTGATTCCGAAAGCGCCATAGGAATCTGCCACAATCCAGTGCAACACTCCAATAAAAACTATATAGAACTGAGACACCACTTCATTAAGGATCATGTTGAGGATGGAAATGTAGAAGTTCATTTTGTTAGATCCTCAGATCAGTTAGCTGATATCTTCACAAAGGCCTTACCTAAAGCACCATTCAATCAGATTTTACTAGGGTTAGGAATGATTGAAGCTGACTCAGTTCTGCAAACTACTTCGAAATTGCAAGATTTATTGTTCATATTTCAAACGATTCCGAGCTTCAGAATGTTTCATAATTCAATGTTTAGATTCTGATTTGTTTCGAGCTTCGGAAGCTACTATTCATCCTAGTTTCGGAATGCTGCATATCATTTGTAAATTTAGTCTCTTCCAAATGGTTCCGAGCTTCGGAATGGTTCGGAAGTTACTGTTCATTTTAGTTTCAGAATTGCTTTATCGTTATTATTTATTTTTATTTTTGTTTTTATTTTATTATTTTCGGAACGTTAAAAATCTCAAAAATACTTTTCTTACTTTCTGTTTTCTTTTCATAAAATCAAAAATCTCAAAAATATTTTTCTTAATTACGTTTTGGTAAATAAAAAAGTCAAAAAATATTTTTTTTGTATTTCCTCTTCAATAACCAAAACAACAAAAATATGTCATTTTCAAATAATTGATGGTTCTCTCTCTGTCAAATATTCACCATCACCTACATTCAGAACGAAGGGGCAGACATGATTCCGAAACTATGTACTAGCTAAGCATCCCTAGAAGCATGTTGATGTATGTTGTCTCAAGCCTCTTAGACTCTATGTTCGAAGCCTTAATGAAACTTTCATTCTGATCGTTTCTTCCCAATCATGCTATTTATTCACATAAGTCACCGAGCTACCTTACTCTTCTCACATTGAGTTAAGAGTTCTCTGCTTGGTCCTTTAATTATAGCAGAGGTACAATATCTTCTTTGGAACCAATCTATATATTCTCTATCAATCTCGCATTCATAAACGTAACCCTTGAGACTCTCAGATATTACCAATGAGGTTTATGGTTGCACAACATCTGTGTTTGTGATCTTGAAATTGTTATTACCATGATTTTGAGTGAAACCTAAAATCCAACTCCCATTTTTGAATTGACGGTGAACATCTTTTTGTTCTAGAAAAGTTAACCAATGCATTGATGAATAAAACCTTTTTGGTTATTACCTTTACAAGTTTGAAATCTCAATTTTTCTTTTTGAGTGATCTTAATGAAATGTTCTCAACCTAAGACATTTCTTCCCAACAAGATCTAGTTTTTATTTTTTCCTAAGATTTCTATCATATCCAATCACTTTAAAAGAATATCCAAAGCTTACTTGTAGTTATGGCTACACTGGTCAAACAAGTACTTCTTTCAGATCTTCAAACTTATGTTAAGTTTCAGAATTTGGTTGAAGCTCAAGCCTCCCTCAATGTATACTAAAAGATGCCTTTCACAGTTTCTCAATAAACTGGTGATCGTAATTCAAAGAGAAACCACACAAGCACTTCGGAGTCTCTCTTGACTCAAAAGGAAGAGATCGTTGCCCGGGATTCACTTTCTTTTCATATCAAACTTGTTTGATATCATAAAATCCCACATATTATTTGCTTTAATTCTTTTTTTTTTGTCACACTCTTGAACTAAAATCTTCATGACTTTAAGAAGTCTGGTTTCTATTCTGAATGGATATTATACGAAGTTGGAAGGCAGAATGACAGTTTCTAAAAGACTAGTTCAGAACTTGGTCAATCCAAAACATTTAATTCATGGGTTGTGGATAACTTCAAATCTTGGCGCAATTTTTGAATCCATGAAATTGCGTGCTTGTTATAACGACATCTGATAGTCATTGATTAGCTGGCATGATTTTATTGGCTGATTTTTTGGCGTGCTCAAATTTGAAACGACGGTTTCTCTCTCCACTCATCATATACCATATATATATATATATATATATATATATATATATATATATATATATATATATATATATATATATAATGCAACCAAACTATTCATTTGCCTTCACTACAAACACAATTCTCAAATCAACAACTGCTCTATCTCTCTCTATTGTTCATCATCTCCTTTAACGCTTCAATGGCAGGTTCATCTAAACAAGTTTCTTTTGCTGATCAATTCGCTTCTGTCATCATGCTCACAATCAAGCCCAACCAGAAATTGATTCTTGATCTCGATGCTTCGCGTTACAATGCCTAAATCAGGCTTATTATCAAGTGTCTCAAGTTCTCGCCATTAGTGAAGGCATTAACCATGGCTGAAGTTGTTCTTCGTGTTCATCTCTCCAAAGCATTATTCACCGCTATCTACAACAAGGATGATGATATTATCCATTTCGAGGTTTCTACTCACAAGACCTCAATCTCAAAGCCCCAATTCAACAAACTTTTAGGGCTTGCTTTTCCTGAAGTCCATGTAATCTAGAGTCGATTCCAACCACCTCCCTGATTGAGATGTTCTATCAAACGGGATACAATGGCGACATCTCGATGTTGTTCAATTTCAGAAAACCCTTCCTGCAATATGGAATGGGTTGTTCACTTTACTATTCAAGAAATTCTCAGAAAAGGTTGTTGTTTCCGATAGTGCAAGAAAGTTATTCTACACTCTCATCTATGGACTATACCATGGTGTCAATCTTGACTATGGTTCTATTATGTGGAACTTATTCAAAGCACCAGCTCCTCTACTCGACACATTGAGATTTCATGTGCTAGATTCTGGTCAATCATTGTCAATCGTGCACTAGGCCATTTCAAAGTCCCTTTGATGCAAGATTCCGTAATGGCAGAAATTCCGACACTCCAAACATCCAAATTTATGATGTCGGATCCCAAAAACTTTGTTTTTATTGGTTTAATTCCAGAGGAAATTTTGGAAAACGTTCCTCTTGACAATGCTATCGTGAGGGTGTATCATAAGTTACCATCTTTTGGTGTTCGACCGATGCCAGCTGATATACGACAGTTGATTGATGAGAGCAACAAAATGAAGAGGGGAGGTAAAAGGAAAGCAAATGTTGATCCTTATGAAAGTGTTAAAGCTCCTAAGAAAATGAGGAAGCCCGCAAAGAAACCGAGATCTCCATCTTTGATTATTCAAGAAGATTCAGAAGAAAGAACTGTTACTAAAGGTCAGGAGGACAACACACTACGGAATGAAGAGGAAGATACGGCTGCTACTTCCGAACGTATTCCTACAGAAACTATTTCGAAGGTATCTTCTTCAACGCCTTCCTCCATTCACTCTTCTGATACGTTTAATACCATTCTCCAAGAATCAATTCTGAACCTCACTACCACTCCACCACCTACACTTGTTACTCCACCAACCTCACCAATCACCTCCAAAATTCCAATTTCATCCATCCCTCCTTTACCACCAATGAGTTCTGTTGGAATTTCTCTTCCTCAAATCTCAATCCCTCTATCATCGCCTATCTTTACTGATTCAACCACTCCTACCACATCATCAGTTTCAACTCCACTGGAAGTCCCTGTAATCAAATCCGTATCAGAGGAGATTCAAACTTCATGCATCCATGTCATATATCTGATACGGAGGTAAATGCCAATATCGGTTTGACTTTCAAACTAGGCACATGAACTGCTTCTCCTTTCAACGAGGATGAAGAAGTAATGTTCGAAGATGAATAAGAACCCATAAAGGACTTTGTTTTTTTAGCTCTTCAATCTCATCTTCAACAGTGTTGAAGGCGAAGCTCCCATGACAAGGGGACAATGTAAGCAGTTAAAAGAAAAGCTTGATTCACTCTTAGATCACTCACAAGTCTTTTGTTCCTCTAAGTGGGAAAGTCTTCTGAACACTCATCGAGCAACTATGGAGATGCTCACATTTGCCAATTCCAAGGTCATTGAAGAATCCACTAAGGCTGCTCAAGTCTCCGACAAGAAAAATAAACGAAGTTGTGGAAAAGGTTCTTCTCTTACAATCTGAAGTCAAATAATTCATGGCTGATTTTAGGGCCTCTTCAAACAAGAGAACAACAAATATGAATAAGGTTATTAAAGCCTTTGGCTCTTCTTTAAAGGCTGAGAAATAAGCTCTATCCAAGATTCATGTCGATATTAAGTTGGACAATGTCGATCTGAACTCAACCATCACTACTCAGGTTGATAAGTTAAAGGTTGACTTGGCAGCAGAAAACAAAATCATGGATGCCATAGCAGAGCAAACTTAGAAGGCAAAATTTCTTAATGAAAAATTGAAGCATGCCAAATTGGAAGTTGCTAGGCTTCAAGAGGAGACGTTTTCTATAACGCTTGCAATTCAGAAATTCATCAAAGACTAATGAGAATTATTGAGACCAGATCTCATCCATTCAATGATACAATCAACCTTGCTCTTTCAAAAAAACTTAAGCATGTGTTCGCTTTACTGAATCAAGTTCAAGTTGTTTTGAGAAGAGTTGTTCCTTCGAAACAAGGGGAGAAAAATAGGTTAAGGTTAAAGAGGATATTGATCAGAAGTATAATGTAGCTTATGGATCAAAGAAAAATAAGGGAAATGAAATTGATGAAGATGATGAAGAATAAAAGTTGTCCGAATATGAAAAGCTTTTTAGAAAGAAACACGATAAAGAGCTTGATAATCTTAATGCTCCCCTTCAGAAGCTTGAGGCTGAAGTCAAAAATTCAGCTTTCATTTTAGAAAGTCAAAAGTCCTTGTTTCCCACTTGGACTATTCAATGAATTCAGAAGTAAGCCATCGATCTTCCGGAGCTATACTGGCTGGAACCGAAGACATCATTCGATACTTGCAATGGCATCGAATGTCAGTTGCATTTGCCTCTCACCCCACGAGCATTTTTGTTCTGATGCTTCCAAAAGATTGAGAAGACTCAAATCTCTAACAACACCATCAACAGAAAACTCTTTAAATTTTATCTTAAGTATGGAAAGCGTCAATAAGAGTCCTACAGTCTGAAGAGGATCGTAGGCTTAAAGGTCGGATTACCTTTTGATACTCAAGATTTTCCGAACATTCACTTCAAAGGGTTTCGGGGTTCGAATCATGTGCTTCATGAATTTAATTTCGTTGATTTGCCTTTCATGAATCCATATGATTGGATTTTGTTATTCAACATAGTTGCAAAGTATGTGAACAAATACGAGCCCATCTTCAACCATCTGAAGAAGATGATCAAATGCTACATCCTAGAGATTGTGAAGATGGATATTGATATCACCTTAGTTCTTAATAAGGGACCAATAATAAAGCCATTTGAAGAACCTGGGGACATCCAATATTTTCCAGGAGGATTAATTGACAAGGAATATTGGAGCATCATGTACAAGAAGAAGGAGGGTGGTGTTCAGAAGAATCACATGTTCTTTTTAAGAGACAGACACTAGTATTTCACAAGCGCAATGAATCAGATTCTGGCAAAGGAGAAAGCAAACAAGGCAAACACTGATTCAGATTTAAAATGCGTGTCAGATATGATTCAATGGTATCAGGCTGTCAGGGCATCCCTTCTAAAAATGATGCCTAAGATTTTGGAAGCGCAAAGACAACAATGAAGACGCTCTTCCGATTTGACACAAAGGGGGAGATTGTTAGCACTAATAAAGTGTTCTGTCAAATGTATGCTATTATGGTTTGTTTATTCTGAAATGTGTCTGTCGATATTCGATTTTAGTATCTAAATTGTCTCTACAAATAGCGTGCATGTAAATTTACGGTCACAAATTTTGAAGCTCTCACAGAAAAGTTACGTCTTTAAGAACTCTTCTAGAGTTGTGTTTAATACAATCATACAACACACTTTTGATCATTATTATTTCTTATCATTTATTCATCTCATTCATATTGAATCTATCGATCTTTATTGTTCCCACAATTTCATTGCCCATAACAACAATATATTTTGATTTCCTAAACAATACACCATAATATTGGGTTGTCCTTCAGATAACCCTTAGAACTTCATAGTATATATATATATATATATATATATATATATATATATATATATATATATATATATATATATATAGGTTTAAGTTCATGTGAGACGACCTAATTTTGTGAGACCGTGAGACCACTTTTTTTTAGTGAAATATTATAATATTCTAGTGTCCTTAAAAATTAAATATGTGTAATATTCTAGTATTCTAAAACAATAATTTTAGCATATTTTACATTGAAATATTCTAAAACATATAATGTTTGAATATATTGCATATTCTATTTTTACGAACAATGGAATATTAGAATATTTCACTAAAAAAATTTGGTCTTACGGTCTTACAAAATTATGTTCGTCTCAAATGAACTCTTATATATATATATATATATATATATATATATATATATATATATATATATAGAGAGAGAGAGAGAGAGAGAGAGAGTGGATAGTTCAAATAAAAACTATAAATAGTATAAAACGTAAAAACACTAATTTTATTTTATTAATTTGAAATGAATTGTGCATGTGTAACTTTATGTCATTTTTCAGCAATGAATAAATGAATACTCATACGTTATAATTAAAATTAGAATTTATTACAAAAATACACAAACATAAATTTATAATAGAATAAGAACATTCTAATAAATATATGGATAATCAAATATTAATATTAATATTAGAATTACTTCAACAATACACATATACAATATTTAGTGAGGACGACTACGACAAATTATAACCATTAATCCTAAAAATTTAAAGATTGAGATTTAATGTTCGAAAATGTGAAATTCTAGTAAAATACAGTGGTGTTTTTGTAAATATGTGCAAAAGTTGGTAAATTTTATACAGAAATGTATTGGAGGGGCAGAAATGTTAGTGCTGAATTAACGTGGTTGCTCGTACGTAAGTTTTTTCTAAACAATAGTGATTTGAAAAAATATTTACCAAACACTTGTTATTAAGAAAATATTTACTAAAACATGGTCAAACTAACTTCGACCATAATTTTATATTGAAAAAAAAAATTCTCGTTGATAACCCTTCCTGTTTCCATAGACTTCACAATTTGCTGGTAGCCTTGAGAATAGAGATGTCGACCCCCCACCGCTTTCCCTTCTCTCTTCTATCTTCATGATTTATTCTTGGCTGGAAATTGTCATGCTAAACAAGAAGAAAGCAAAGGTTGTCTCCATTTTATAAAGAATTCGGCCTCGTTTGTTTTTCTTCAAAAGCATTTTTGAGCACTTTTCCCTTTTGACGGATAGACGTTTCTCAAATGTACGTCTTCTTCCGCAAACACGAAAAAAACAAAAGACATTTAACCACTTCCAAAACAAACAATACCTTCGTGTCAATGACATAATCAACCTTGAAAAGACCTTAACAATTTGCAAACCAACCTATGTTTACACTTCGATATATTGTTATCGATCTGGGGTTTTCAAATCATTACAAACGAAATTTAACTTTCTGTTGATTAATGTTGGGTGTATTCACCGGATAAAGTGGAAAGGATTTGAAAGGTTTGGGTAATTTAACTTTCTGTTGATTAATGTTGGGTGTATTCACCGGATAAAGTGGAAAGGATTTGAAAGGTTTGGGTACTTGCAGTTGGGTGTGTGATTGAACATGCAGAACTTGATTGGATAACGGGAACTTATAAAATAGAAAAACCAACTTTCACAAAGGTCATATCGAAGTGATTGTGAATGGGATCACCATTAAGAGTTGTCCAAAAAAATTATATTCATGGGTCTTACAGATTTATAGTGGATAGAA